>NW_006711225.1:2768062-2877126 GCF_000271645.1 Tremella mesenterica DSM 1558
CCAATTCCTCGCCATGGCTATCTACGTAGCATGTGTGATCGACTCACCTCCAGGTCATCCAGAAATGCCTCAACAAACTCTGTCCTGAAGATAACCAATTCATCTACAATGCCATAGCTGCCAACCTCATCGAAGTCGCCACTCACCGTCATGGCTGTTGCGTCTTGCAGAGGTCGATCGATCATGCTTCCCCTGCTCAGAGGATGCAGTTGGTCACGGAGATTATCTTCAATTCGTTGTATTTGGTACAAGATCCTTTTGGGTGAGTTTTTGCGAATCCTCTGCGCTTCTACCCCTTCACTCCATTACTGTCGATATCGCGGCGTGCTAGCTCAACTATCCGCGCTACTTCCACTCTCCCGACAACCCTTCACGCTTCTTTGACTTACGACTGTTCCACTGCCACTCAATTCGAACCCCTTTTACCCAGCTCACCCCTTTTCACCAGCTCTCACCTTTTCACCAGCTCCCACCTTTCCACTCAGCTCGTAGAGTCGTGTCTCCTGTATAACGAGTCGCGTCGCACTCGAATCTTCCAAGTGCTCAGCCCGCTGACCCACTTAGAAACTATGTAATTCAGTATATCCTCGACCTGAACGATGCACGATTCTCAGAGCCTCTCATCAGGACTTTTATCGGCAACGTCTGCAGTTTGTCAGTGCAAAAGTGAGTCAGGTTTCTGCTTCCCTGTCCAAAATATCCCGCACGTCTCACTCGTCAAGACGCTTCTTGAACCAGACGATAGGTGTTCACCACTCACACCGCAGATTCTCGTCCAATGTTGTAGAAAAGTGTATTCGCGTTGCCGACCCCGAGGTCCGTAAATCACTCGTGTCTGAAGTTCTCAACCGCTCTCGTCTCGAAAAACTTCTCCGCGATTCATACGGCAACTATGTAATTCAAACCATCTTGGACTACTGCGAGCTGTCTCAACGCATGGTCCTAGTTGAGTGCATCCGTCCCATCCTGCCTTCGATCCGCAACACTCCCTACGGTAAACGTATCCAGTCCAAGCTAGCCCGGGAAGAGGTCAGCGCGGTGTACGGCGGGTATCGTAATGGTGCCACCAACGGTTTCAGCCCTAGAGGAGGATACCAACGTCATCTCGGTCGTCCTCAGCTTCAACATATCAACGCTCTCACCGAAGTCTACGGTTCTCAAGGTGGACCTTTCATCGCTCCTCCCTTCGGCATGGGATACGGAAGAGACCCCATGACCCCTCCTTCTACTCATAACGGTATGCCATACCATGCTCCCGGTCCAGACGGTATGCCATGGTTACACCTCCGAGGTCAACCCGGTCAGCCTACTTCGAATTGGGGAGGAATGCCCGAGGGAAACGGAGGTGGTCAGGATCCGAATCAAATGATGTCGACCACAGCTGACGGTGCGACTCAACAAATGGAGGGAATGGGACAAATGCCGATGTGGAACGAAGGTCAATACATGCCTCCTTATCTTAATGGTCAAATGCCGATGATGTAAAATAAGAAAAAGATTACTTGGTTTTCTTTCCCACTTTCTTTCCCTCTCTCACCTGATCACCTGTCGATGTATACAATCTCAAAACGATCTCCGAAATGTGTTATCTCAAACATACGTATCATCAAAAGTCCTTTTCCCCTTTCATGTTTAAGCTTGTAAACCCAGCCATGGAGAAATGCAATAGTGGTGAGTTGGGAATGAGTATTGTATGGGTACATCCTTGTCCCTGCTTTGCTTTGGTAGAATAGATATTTATGAGGATTGGGAAGGGGAGGGATAAGGATTATTATCTCTTGTGTTGGTATTTATCTCTTCCAAATATCGAAAGAAGAAATGTATGCATGTGCTTTTTTTTCTCTCCCGTTTGAAGGTTTCTCCTTCCGTCTCGATCTTTCACTTGCCACTCGGCCACTTTACTCTTTCACTTTTCTCTTCTGTTTCTGCTTTCCCCCCTTCACTCTTGACCCTTTGTATATCTTCCACGCACCTTTTCTCAAGATAATATATATAGCAGCGAGACTGCACACTCCCCTGTAGCCAATAGCGAAACCCTACGATAATCGTAAGATATCTCTTACAAGTCGGACTCGATCTCATACCCCGTCGTCTGCTCACCGCTCAAAGGATGCCGTCAAGTTGGTTCTCCTCCGAGAAGTAGAACTCGCACGTTCGTCCCGTCATCGATTTCTCTTCCATATCTCTATCTGTATCATCATATATACATTCACTCCTGTCCCTCTCACCGCACCAACTGGGCGTGTTCAGCTACAGAGACCAAAGCAAACATCATCCAATCGACATCTTTGTCCAATACGAATAAATCAATTCAGGACTTTGTCACTCTACTACTACTACTCTATTATCCTACATATCTCAGCTGTACTACCACCGCCATCTTCCTATAATCTCTCATTAATCCTGTCAACTTCCAACTCAACTTAATCTTTCCCACTCACAATGTTCCGTCGTCCTTCTCGTCGTATCTTCATCTCGGGAACAGCAGCCATTACCGGTTTATCCCTAACTTATCTACTCATACGTCCTCAACCACTCCAATTGGATTCCGATGATCCAGTCAACCGACAAAAACAAAAACAAAGACAAAGACCAGGTCCATTATGGTCTCCACCTTCTAGAGCTCAGATGATAGGACATTTACGTACTTCTGGTGTTCATGTACAAAGAGCTTTTCAAGATCCCACTACTTCTTCCTCTTCAGCCGAGGGAAGAGATACTTCAACTCCCATCACTTCTCCTCCCTCGTCAAGCATAAACACTTTGGAGAAAAAATCTGGGTTAGACAATGGCGATGGGAAGGGTACAGGGGTAGATTCTGAAGATATTTTCGACTTACTCATAGTGGGTGGAGGTGCAACAGGAGCAGGAACAGCTTTAGACGCAGCTAGTAGAGGATTGAAAGTAGCTTGTGTTGATAGGGATGATTTCGCAAGTGGTACAAGTAGTAAAAGTACAAAATTGGTTCATGGTGGAGTTAGGTATTTACAGAAAGCTATAATGGGTTTGGATTATGAACAATGGAAACTTGTTAAAGAAGCTTTAAGAGAGAGAAAAGTGTTTTTGGAAACTGCTCCTCATTTGAGTTTCATGTTACCGTATGTCGTTTTCGTTTTCGAATTCATTATCGTTCTTCTCGTCGACTTTACAAAACCCTCGTTGACGATTCATCGGTCTCTGTCCTACGTGGTTCGGAAGATGAAGAAAGGCATGTATAGCTGACTTACAAACAGGATTTTACTCCCGATTTACACATGGTGGCAATTACCTTATTACTACATCGGTTGTAAAATGTACGACTTTCTAGCAGGGAAGGAGAATATGGAATCGGCTTATTGGATGGGAAAGGGTAAATCTCTCGAGGCTTTTCCTATGTTGAAGAAAGAAGGTTTGGTCGGTGGTGTCGTCTACTACGATGGTAAGTTCTTTTGCACTCTCTTTCCCCTGGATCATCACTCCTTCTCCTATGTCCTTCTTGGAGGGTGGTACGCTTCATTGGCAAATGTGGACCACGGGCGTGCATCTGTCTTTTTTGAGACCGCGGATCAGTCGTGGTTTGATCACGCTGGAGCTACACTGACTTGCAGGTCAGCACAACGACTCACGAATGAACATTTCACTCGTCATGACCGCTGTCCAGCATGGCGCAATCATGGCAAATCACGTCGAGGTCACTGAATTACACAAACGCCCTGACTCAAAAAGAGATGGTCAAGAGCGAGTATGTGGAGCAAGATTGAGAGACCGTATGACTGGTGAAGAATGGTCAGTCCGATGTAGAGGTGTAATCAATGCCACTGGTCCCTTCAGCGACGGGATACGTAAAATGGACGAACCTACCACTATGGAGATTGTCGCTCCTAGTGCTGGAGTTCACATCACCCTTCCTGTAAGTAATATCTCTCTCGTTCTACATGTAGCATGCAGCTTACAAGAAAGAATTACTATGGTCCTAAAACTATGGGTCTCCTCGATCCAGCTACTTCAGACGGTCGTGTCATTTTCTTCCTACCATGGCAAGGTAATGTCATTGCAGGAACCACAGACTCTCCCACCACCGTCTCTCAAAACCCCATACCTAAAGAAGAGGAGATTCAATGGATTCTCGATGAGGTTCGAGGATATCTCTCTTCCGATGTCAAAGTCCGCAGAGGCGATGTTTTATCTGCATGGTCTGGTATCAGGCCTTTGGTCAGGGATCCAGGTGCCAAAAACACGCAGAGTCTGGTGCGAAATCATATGATCAACATCAGCAAATCGGGGTTACTCACTATTGCCGGTGGAAAATGGACTACCTAGTGAGTTCGACTCTTCATCACCTGTTCTGTCTGCCATGATCGCTTTAGTGAAGATATCCGACGCTGACTGCCAGTCGCGCCATGGCAGAAGAGACTGTCGATGCCGCCATCAAGGAATTCAATCTTCCCACCACCGGACCCAGCCAAACAGATCATATCAAGCTCGTCGGCGGACACGCATGGAGCAAAACCATGTACATCAAACTGATTCAACAATTCGGTTTGGAGACGGAAGTCGCCAAGCACCTAGCTGAATCCTACGGCGATCGAGCCTGGGTGGTCGCTTCGATGTCTGAGAAGACAGGATTGACTTGGCCTCTTTTAGGTGTACGGCTCAGTCCTCTATATCCGTATATCGAGGCGGAAGCACGATACGCATGTCGATTCGAATTCGCACAGAAAGCCACCGACTTTGTGGCACGAAGAACAAGATTATCATTCCTCAATACGCAAGTCACACTGGAAGTCCTTCCTAGGGTTATCGACATCATGGCGGAAGAGCTTGGGTGGGATAAGAAACGCAAAGCCAAGGAGTTTTACGAGACGGTCGAGTTTTTAAAATCAATGGGTTTACAAGATGTCAGTGAATCAAGTTCATCTTCCCCTGTTTCGCTTCCTGGACAAGACCCTGGACCGCAGTTCGGAGATGCGACTGAAATAGAAATGCTAAAACTACAACAGGCCTCAAAACTGACCTATGAACAAGCGGTGAAGAACCAAGGCAAGATTGGTCTACTTGGATTGACCAAAATGACCGATGCGGCATTACATTCTAGGGCTCAATTCACTCCGGACGAAGTGGCTCATTTGAGACAACAATTCGAGGCGCTTGATTTTGTGAGTGACTTCGCTCATCCTTTTTTCGCCCTAAGCAAACCATATCATAATCTTACACATGGCATACTCTGTCTGAGATGAGTTCGAGAGATATAAGGACGGTCTCGTCGTATGAATGTAGCTGATAATATTCACAGGATAACGATCAAAAGATCACTCGGGCAGACTTATCCCAAGCCATGACACGAATGGGATACGACGCTTCGACCGAAACTGCGGACAACATCCTTCGAGAAGTTGATTTTGGTCGGAAGGGTGCCATAGAATTTCAAGAGTATCTCGATGTGAGTTCCAGTCCTCCCATCGACAACATTTCCCCTCGTTCTGAATCTTCGTGTCGATGATTGCTCCACGAATGAATCATCTGGGAGCGGAACTGATAATCAGATTGCTGCGGGACTGAAAGAGCTTCAATTAGAGAACGCCTTCACTCATCTGGCTCAATTAGACACCTCGAGAAAAATTGGAGGTCATGATCCGGCCGGATATCAAGCTCAGTCGGGCGGTAGTAGGCGGGAAGATAGACGAAAGATCCCTGTGGAAAGGAGTGGAGGAGGGACATGATGAGGGTGGGTGTTCATACTTGTCTAGAGTATCTGTCGTAGGGTTGCTCACTGATGCATGCTGATCGCCCCGTCCCGATCTCGGCGGCCGACGGGACTAGCAACTGGTGGCTAACTTGGTCTTCACGACTGATTTTAGATATTCGAAGACCACCGATTATCCTTTCATCGGATTTCCCACTCCGACGAAGACTCTAGAAACTCCTCTTCTCAGAGTAGTGTATTCTCCTCCTCTCTTCATTCCGTCTAACCTGAAGTATCTCGGACCGCCCAATGGTAAAATTGGTCAAACGACGTAAGCAAGCGTCAACAGTGCAAGGACGTACGGATGCCTGGTCTCAGTCAAGTAAACTCGAACGACTAATCTCCCAGAATCCAGAGTGTTACCCCACGTTCGTCTATCTCGATGGGGCAACAGGGTTTCCAGACTCATCTTCCGAATCAGCAAGTGTGACGGGAAGGAAAGGGAAATCAACATATCTGCCAAAAGGCCTTACCAGCGTGGGGAACGATCAGGTCTTTCGGCCAGCATTCAAAACGGTAGGTTCCCCACTCCCATTCTCACATTCATTCCAAGTACAAGTAGATGTCTCGTCGTGCCATTCTCACCCTTACTCTTCGAGCTTCCGCTGAATCCTACAGGCAGCTTCACCATCATCTCGCACACACTTGAGACATTCCAAACACGCTCGAGAGAAATTTACACACTTTAACGGTCCTACAATCGTTCATCGACTTGTCCCTAATACAACCTACGGCGGAGACGAATGGATTGTGAAGTCTACCATTTGGTTAGGACCTAATCCTCCAAAGTCCATGACTCCCTGGGACCTTAAGAAATCAATGGTTGATCAAAGTGATTGTGTTGAGGATTTCGTGCGTCAGTGGGAAGGACCGAAAGAGACGGAAGAGGATATGAGATCTATCATCACTCAAGCCGTTGCGTTATACTGTGGACAGAATAGGGGAGATTTCACCACGTATGTAGGTCGGAGTGATTTTCTCTCGCCGGAAGAGGAAATGAAGTTGAGATCGGGGAACAGTGGTTATATGGGGAGAGAAGATGTTAGGCGGAAAGGATTTTGGAGTACACGATTTGGAGTTTATGATCGAGGGGATTTGACAAAGGTTTGGGAGAGCAATCATCGCTATTAATCGAACGAAAGGGATTGATTGGACGACTGATACGTTTTGTGAATCTCAGGGTATGAGTGGAGGGTGGATGTCGCTTGACGTGTTGTATGTACTTGTAGGTTAATTTCCCACACATATACGAAGGCTTGTTCATATAACAACATGATGATTGTTGTCGATATGTAACTGATTTTTTCAGTACCCTTTCCTCCCGATAATCAATACACAAACCGAGTGGCTAGTCTATCACTATAAGTAGACCAACGATTGTTGTCTTTCTCATCTTCAGCTCACCCACACAGTAAAGAACCCTCTCTCCACCGCTTTGACCAACGTCACGAATCTACGATCGTTTTACCGCTTTGGACAAATCGCCATCCTTTGATCATGTTCATCCTGCCCGACAAATCGATCCCACGCCACTCGACCGTCTTTCAACATCGTCTTCTCGTTCAACATGACTTCCATCAGAACTTCGACGTCTCCTAGAACTTCGGACATTACGTTGGTGAATCCGTTGGCGGATGTGATTGATGCAGACTCGATTAGTTCTGGCGGAACGGGTGGTGGGACGATTTGTCAGGTCTCAACACGGATCGTGAAAAGTCTGAGAGAACTGTCGAGGAGGTCAGAAAATGTGAGTTACTGTTTGTCTTCCTTCATCTTCCCTAGACTCTCCTTTCTACATTCTCTCTTGTCCGCCCTCTCCTCTTTCCTCATTCCTCTTTCCTCTTCCCTCTCTTCCCTCTCCTCTGTCCTCTGTCCTCTTCCTTCTCTGCTCTTCCTTCTTTACTCTTCCTTCTCAGCTCCCTCATCGGATGACAAACATACAAACCGACTTGTTGATTGTAACTGATTCACTCAGCTCCTCACCAGCGTCACTTTGACCGGTCCTGCCATTTTCCTTTGACCCCATTGTAACGTACCTGACCCCAACTCCCCAGCGCCGGAGCCTTTCGGATGGAGGATCATCCCCTCCCTCTGGCTTGGTCCCAACACCTTAGATCAGGTAGCAAAAACACAGCTCATAAGTGCTATGCTGAGTCAGGTCAAAGATGTGGTACAGCTAATTGCGGGGTCGGTCCCTCCAGGTTTGGACAAAGAAGATATTGTAAATCATACCATCATGGCTGTCAGAATCTGTTGCGACGAACGAAGGGAATCAATGGACAACTTTACGACCTTGGTCGGACAAGCTGTATCTGGGGATGACCCGATATCGCATGGAGATCCGGAAGTGGTCACGACAGAGAGAGTGAAAGTGTTAGGAGACCGAAATCGGATCGGTAGGATCTGGGGATATTGGGTACAAGCCTGGCCGAACGAGGAGACACCGGAGGTATTGTCGCAGGATGTGGACACCTGACAAAGACAGAGGTCGAAAAGGAGGTTCAATGTGAATCATCTCAAAAAAGTCAACGTGCAACACCGTGGATATGTCTGAATGCATGCAATTGACCGATTTCCTTTACTCACATACCTGCTTCTCATTGGACAAGTAGACATCTTTACAAACTAGGAAATTCCTCAACACCTCCTTGAGTTGACCTAAACTGATCCCACTCACTCCTCTCATAACCCGGATCGATAATCTTTGGTACTTCACTCTCCTTCATTTCCCTCCAGCTTCGGGGGGACGGACTGGAAACAGAAGCGAAACTCCTGGTAGTTACCACATTCTTTGGTCGCGAGACCAAAGTCTTCTTTCCCCCAGTTGGTGGGTCCTGTCCACCACGAGTCGTATAGTTCGAGACGTTGGTTTTTGAGACAGGACGACGGGTCCGTTTCTTTGGAACCTGCCATTCTCCCTCTTCCGCAGTGTTCTCCACGTTATGCTGAGATTCGGAGTCATATTCCTCATCCCATCGACTGTGAGCTTGAGGGTCTTCTTCAGCAGGAATACTACCTCCATGTTCCTTGGTATTTTCAGCACTTGACTGAGTTGGAGTGTTGACGGAGTCCTTAACGTCGATGTCGGTGATCGTGTCTGTATCCTCTGCATCCTCAGGTACTGCGGTCCCTTTGCTCCCTTCCTTGGTTGTTTCCTCCGAAGGATGACTGACTGTTTCCTCATCCACTTTACTGGTCGCCTTTGAAGTCTTCTGCCTTCTCCTTTTCCCAGTGTTCCTTCCAGTGGTACTCTTTTGGTCTCCAGTGGAACCTCCCTCTATCCACTTCATAGCGTCTTCCACTGTTTTCGGTCCATACGAAGATTGATCAAGCATGATCTGCTGAACCCTCTCCATTACTTGAGTAATGGTCATCTTTTCGTATCTCCTCATTCCACTTCCCACTCGTTCTTGAAGTTTCAATCTGGACCTATCTGCCGTTTGAGGAAGAGAACTGGCATTTTTTGTGCTAAGGATTGAGGCCAAGTCCACAATTTGGATGCCAATGGCAGGTTGATCTTCGTTTTGCAGAGAAAACAAGGAAGAGAACATATCACTAATTTGCTGAATGGAGGAAACATGTAGATAGTTCTCATCAACGAACAACGGTATCACTAGAATATGTGAGACACCTTAGTGTCTCACATGATCCTGAATAGCTTGCGCTGTCAAACTAAGCGTCATCAATTCTTCTATTGCTCGGTCTGTCAAACGACCACCAAAAACACTTGATTCAGCTTGAGATTTCAAGGTTGTTATCTTGTCTTTCTTGTTTTTACCTTTCCGCCTACTCTTTGTTGTTACTCGAGTGGATGATTCAGCTTGTGGATCTTCCTCCTTCTTCGCGGATGTTTGCTGCTTTCCTTCGTCGGGGCCGGGCAAAACCACACCAGACTTCAGGCTATCTTGAAGGGATTTCATCAATGGTGTCCAACCGAAATAGCTATCAATCCTGTCTTTGACATACCCTTGACTGATGTGAGCAATGCTCTCGGCCGCTCTCGTGAGACAGTTCGTGTATTCCGAAAGTAGATATAAACTCGAATATAATTTTGTCAATTGTTCTCTTTGCTCTTCTGTATAATCTTCGGAATTTGAGATCACCGGCATACCAACTTGTTCCACTTGTTTGATAACAGCAGCAATTCTTGCTCTGAGCTCCACCTGGTCGTTTGTCAACGCATTCATGTAGGGCGCCCAGGCGGCGTGAGTGTCACTCAAGGTCGGATCTGGGGGAGGTTTAGCTTCTTCGTCATCGAGATCGTATGGCCATTCATCAGAAAAGCCAGAAGGCGCAATGAGCGATTTCACGTTGGATGCAGAAAGGTGAGTAGGGTATCGTGAAGAGATTCTGCTTGCCCAGTTCGTCGTAAGCCGAGGGATGCCGTCTTTGTAAGATAGTTGTATATCCTCAGGTCTGGAGAGCATGTTTGGAGTAGTGTGGGTTTATCAATTCTGGAGGGGTACTTATTGTATATATGTCTTGTGTTATCGCGACGATAAAACAATCCCGGATGTCTTGTATCGCCGCCTGAATATTCTGAAAGGATGACCGAGATTCCTTTATGTCTTTCCAAACGGGTCGAGTTAGCATTCCATTGTTGGATAAGCGAAAGCTGTCGTTCAGCTACACGTTCACAACGTCACAAAATCGACTTCTCCCTTCAGCCATCCGCTAAGCGATGAAGCCATCTTGTTTCACAGTCAGATCGATGAGACAGCAATGACAGAAGGGAAGAGTCGGGTGAATGGTTGGAAGTCATGTCATCCACTCATGCATCGTATTGTGCGTCATGATCATACGGAGTATCAGAAGAAGGCGCCTGTTGATCAGCTCTACTCGTGGTGATCAAGTCCAGATAATCAACTCACTCATGCTCGACAATTGTCGATAAACATCCGGACCCAATCTCAGTCTCAGGGTGGAAGCGAATTGTATGAGACACTGAGCTTGATACTTCAGATCGTTGATTTGTGCCATCCGAGTGTGATCGCCATAGGGACTCTGCTTGAGTTGTTGACTGAGACGATGAAGACATTTCATAGCGGTCACGACTACGTCATCGAGGTTGGAAATGGATGGTTGGTCGAGAATCTCTTTGAATCGTTGAGCGTAACGGGGGATAGAAGATGGGTCGTTATCGAGAGGGAGTAGATTGGTGCTTCTTAATGTCTGACAGTGAGCTTCTATCCATTTCCGATCAAATCTTCCTCCACCCTGTCTCTGTAGCTCGACGGCTCGGATGGTAAACAGAAAAAGGACAAGTGAATTAAAAATACTCCACGAGGCGTGGATTGGCCAAGAGATACCAGGAAGTAGAGGACCCACCTCTAAAGCAAGATCCGGACGATCAGCAGCAAACTGCGCCAATCCCAATTTCAACCTCAAAAGCACACTCAAAGTCTCCCAATGAGCTTTCGATACCCTCGTACGTTTTCCAAAATCCTTTTCGTACACCTGCCACACCTTTTGAGCCAAACTATACAAATCCTGAGCTCCACCAAACGCACTCGTCAGACCCAGTTCACTTCCTGCTTTCACAGGCTGTGAGGCCTGACCTAGAGAATGACCGAGGGCGCGATTGACAGTCTCGACGACCTTGTCATATGCTCCAGCCAGATGATAAAGCTCGATAGAGTCGGCAAGCGAGGCATCGAGGGCGGATTGATCCGCAGCTGACAAAACGACTTGACGGAGGTAGTCGGCTTCATCGTTCAACTTCAAAAGATGAAGGTCTCGTTCGATAGCGCCGGTCTATGCAGATGAGCATAATCTCCTGTTTAATCATGAAGTTTGAGAGCTACTCACCTCTTTAGAGCCATCTGCTCGGACCGATCCGAGAAGCTTGGTCCACGCTCGTGAAGCAAGCACGATGTCACGGACTAATTCCAAAGTATACTGTTTTTGCTTTTCTCCCACCCCATTCGGTGCATCGCTGGCGAGAGCAACAAGATAAGCGTATTGTAGAGCTGTCTGAGGTTCTACCTTGAAGAAAGGACTGATATAATTTTTTATGAGTCGTGCAAAGTTGATATAGCAGATGTCTCGATCGATCGTCTCTTCAACAATCACTGCGAGTCAGCACGACCCACATGACGTATAGTGATCGCACAAAGGTCAACCTCGTCTGACGCAGCAGGCACACGCAGGAGGCCATAGTATTGTAAGGCAATGGCGAAATGAACAGCATCTGTACGGAGAGAGGGCTTGGAATAGAGGTATGCCACAGCCTGTCGCATCAGCCCAATCACAGTTACTGGGATGACGGCGGACCCTTTCGAACTGCCCTGTCAGGAGCAATAAGTTGAACCACGCAAACGGTCTGGCCCCATTGGCGTCAAACTTATCGTTGCCGTATCTCAGCAGCAGTTTGCTAAGTTCATTTTGATCATAGTGATCTTGAGGAGGCTCATTTTCCCTACTTTCCCTCACCAATGATAATTGTAGCCACATCCAGTCCTCCGTAGTCGCAGCCACTTTGAGCGATTTACGCCCGAGTTCAAATCTCCCCACAATCTTGTACAGGGCGTATTTGTATTGATCGACATTGGGGTTGTTCCGCACGTGTGCGTTGAAATCGTTGTACAGCTGGTCTTTCTGGGATTTCGGGAGGCGTTTGTCGGAGGAATGGAGGAAAGTGTTGAAACAACCCGGGAAAGACCAATCTTCGCGGCCGACAGAGCTCGAGTGCTCTGCGATGAGATCGAGGGCGTCATCGTAATATCCACATCGTAGGAGGTAGTACGCCTGAGCCCAGAGGTATATGCCGTCAACCAGCTGATGATCAGCCGGATCAGAGACTGAAGAAGGGGACCGAATCACCTCAGCTTTGTAAGAGTCTTGCGTCTCTTTGTTTTTCAAGGTCACCTGCACAAATGCTCGGATCTTGTTCCTGATTCCAGGTATACCACCCAGTGCAGCCTCCTTGGGGTACTTGGCGATAGTCTCTTCGACATGATGCTCGAAACTGCACGTCAGCTAAACATGCGGACAGTTGTATTTCTGACTCACTCTCGCTCGAGGAATTTTCTTGCCCCTTGTACAAGTCTCCCGCGCAGCAGAGCAGCATGTGAGGATCGTGGCTCGCCCAAATACGCAGCTGCGTATTGCCTCTCTTGCACCTGCTCGGCACGGGACGTATTCTCTGAGAATGCCGATGGATCTCTCAGAGACGGTTCGTACGTCATATGAGCCAATAGCCGGAAGGCTGTGGAAAGCATCGGGTGCTTCTGTCGGGTCAGCTGGACCATAGCGGCACCCCATCACGACTGACTGAATCGTCTTTGACGGAAGCTTCGAGTGCTTGGCAGAGTTCGAACGGATCCTTTCTTGATCTCCTCTGGTTCAGCTCCTGTGGTCATCAGCCGGCGCCAATATGAGTGGTGAGAGCATACACTGATGACCCGCTCATACTTCATCATCTTGGAGTGCATGACCAAACCCCCTTCTTTCGACTCGACACTTCCTTTCCCGTACGTGCTTTGTGCCATCGGGAACTGAGGATCAGCGCGAGCCAGCCCTCCAAAACTAGAGATCCACATACTCTTCTCGTGCTGGCTCCTAGAGCGCTCTTACCGAGTGAAGACGCACCGAGAGCAGGAGATGAGACATTCACACCGGACAACCGGGCGAGCTCGTCGTCGGTAACACCCAGCTCTTCTTGCAATATCCTAGCCTTCTCCGCTTCCCAATTCTGAAGGATGCGCTGTTGAAATTGTTGCTGAAACAATTTCACAGTCTACTTTGTCAACCCCTGCTCAGACTCGTAGCGGACGTTAACCAACCTTTTGCCTCTGATATTCTATTCCACTCAATATAGTCATCTCATGCCAGTTTCTTCCCCACGCAGCTATATCTCCGTCCGGCATGGCATACCCAGGACCCAAATCTCCCAAGGGCTGCAGTCTTGAGACATGAGGGCGTCTACGTCGTTTAGTTAGAGCTGTTTGATGGGCAGAGGGTAGTTGGGCGATGGAACGCGAAAGTTGAGATGTGTTTATGCCAAGATTAGACAGGAGTGTGTGGCTAAGCTGGTGAGTAAATAGGCTAACAGTGTAATGCAATAACTCACCCTTGCCCATTGTTCTGTTTCACCTTCTTTCCCCGGCCCGCTACGGATTCGCTCATACGCTCAATCTCATCCAAACCCAACCTGATCTGAGGCAACTCGGTGTCCATATCAGTGTCATTGAGGGAATTGGCTTGGGCGAGGAGTGAAGAGAGAGTATTGCCGGGTGGTTGCATGGGAGTAGAGGAAGAGGCTCCATTCTGAGAACGATTAGGGGTGAAGAAAGACATGTTGGGTGAGCAAGTGAGGAAAAGTTGGAGCCAGTTTTGAAGACGTAGTTGACTTAACTACTTAGTAGAGCTAGCGAACGTGAAGCTGGGTGGGAAGATGTGCCACATCGATAATGCCGACGGATAAACGCGTTCGGTGGTTGGGGGGGGGACCAAGTCGGGCACCACCGATGCAAGCTGATGATGCAACCTCATACCTATCCATTTTTGTACATCTTCTGCCTTTTTATATCACCTCGCAATCACATAGCAGCCTCAGTAGAGTATCAGCAACATGGGCGGGGCCCACTATGACTTGTCAGTCTTTACTTCTCTCCTTTCGGGGACGTGTTCCGTGGTCAGATTTGACCCCTTCCTGCCCGCCTCTTCGCCCGCCACTGGTCACCCGGTACTGATTCATGAGCTCTGTGCTCGTAGTACGACCTTGCAAGAGATGAGAACGCATTTCAAAGTCGCATCAAGCTGACTCTCTGCAGCCTGATCAAACTCCTTCTCATCGGTGATTCTGGTACGTCACCTCCCTTTGACATCGCGTCCTCGCTCACCGTCAGGTGTGGGCAAATCGTGTCTCCTGTTGAGATTCTGTGACGACGCCTGGACACCTTCATTTATCACGACCATTGGTGGGTTCATCCATTCTCGGTATGAAGGAGAAAGCTGATAGTCTCAGGTATTGATTTGTGCGTGACTCCTGTGGCGTTTCAGAGATAAAGCTGACGAGGGCGCAGCAAGATCCGAACAATTGAGCTGGACGGGAAGAAGATCAAATTGCAGATTGTGAGTTTTCAATGTCTCATAACTTTGCTTGGGTAAAGTACTGACTGTCACAGTGGGATACAGCAGGTCGGTTTGTTCCCACCCCATTTCGATGTACTTGCTGATATTTCAAGGTCAAGAACGTTTCAGAACCATCACCACGGCTTATTACCGTGGTGCTATGGGAATTTTGTTGGTGTATGACGTGACGGATGAGAAATCTTTCAGCAGTATGTCTCTCTGTCATTCTTCAATATCCCCTTTCTATTCCTTGATCATGTCGAGAGAGTGATCGGAGGAGATGCTATGAATGAGTCCATGCTCATTTCAGATATCCGCACGTGGCATGCCAACATCGACCAACACGCGTCACCAGGGGTTAACAAGATTCTCATAGGTAACAAATGTGATTGGGACGACAAACGTGCCGTGTCTCTGGAGCAGGGTAAGGCTTTGGCGGATGAGTTTGGTCTGAGGTTTTTGGAGACTAGTGCAAAGGCGAATGAAGGTGTCGAGGAGGCTTTCTTCACGCTTGCGAGGTGAGTTCTGAGTTGCGCCCCATTTAGCAGAGAAGGCGTGCACGTCTCATATTCAAATACGAAGTGCCAAGGGGAAGTAGATCGACGCTGACATTTTAGGGATATCAAAACCCGCCTGATCGACTCTCAACCCGAAGCAGCCGCCCCCGTTTCTCTCGCCGCTGACCGCAAAGGCGTAGATGTGAACAAAACCTCGTCGTCAAGTAGCGGTGGATGTTGTTAAGCGGTCTTTCGTCAATATGAGGTGCAGGTGGAACCTGAGTTGCTTGTGATGCCTTGCTGGCGCAGCTCAAGATCAAACACTGTGAGCTGGATACGAGGTGCAGTTGAAAGAGGCCAGTAGGGATGGTATGATCTGGGATGGAGGTGAGAGGATGTTGATGAGGTTGTGTACAGCAAGCATAGATTGGATTAGGTTTCCTGGATGGGAAGGTGCAGATTGCTTGATGCGTTTCGTATTTTCTGATACATGTATTATTCCGTGCCATATTCATCTACCTCGTGATTCCGTTTCAATGAACATGGGTATTTTGGGTTTTCCGAACGTGATTTGGAGACATGTTGAGGATTGTTGAGAGGAAAAAAGATACATCAATTGCTCAATGCTGCCATCCGTAACGTAGCCAAAGAACCTCCAGCTCTGACGGGAGGGATTATACTTCTTTTATACACCTCATCGTCTAATCTATCATCGATAGTACCTGGTACACCATACCCTCCTCCACCTGGTGTATCTGCTTGTCAGCTTGAGATCATTTGATCGTTAGAGGGAAGATTGATGATGAGTCACAGTGCACCGATGGCCGATGAGAGTGATCAGAAACAAGAGAGAAACATGAAGAATGAATGAGATTGAAGGACTCACGTATAATGATTCTATCTCCTTCATTAACACTACATTGATTACTTCCACCTAAATTGATGATAGTCCATTCTTCTTTTCTCTCTTCCTCCTCTTCCTCTATTTTCTTTTCCCAGCCCTGACCGCGACCACTATCTCTATCATCATTTTTGTCATTGGGTTCATAATCATCATCTCCCTCTCCCTTCCTCTTTTTCCCACTTTGCTTTCTTGATCTATACCAATAATTCGCACCTACTTTACCAGGTTCCCCTCCAGCCATACCATAAGGAGGTATTACCCTTCTCTGTGATAATATAGCCACATCTAATTTCTTCGTAAATGTTATATCTCTTATACAACCATCTCCACCTTTATATCTACCTTCACCACCTGTATTGGGTCGACGAGAGAATTGGTTGATGATGACGGGATAAATACGTTCAGTAATTTCGACATCACCAATGGCGGTGTTTGTCATATGTACATGAACACATGATTGACCTTCCCAATTTGGACCCGCGCCTGCACCACCTCTATCAATCAGTCTATCTCTTCTTATTCCTTCAACTTCATCTTCTTTCGTGTGAAGATTTCGCCAGACCCGTCTCGACAGAAAATCCTCTACGGGATACGCAGAAACGGACAGACGGTAGTTTTGGCAATTGGACCTTCCTTCATTCTGCAATCATGCTCAGAGTCAAAGAAGGTAATGGTTTCTCCAATATTTATGCTCCTTTGTGAGGGTAAATGTGGTAGCTTGAGTTAGGACGGAGGGAAATGAGAAGGTAGACATCGATGGAGGAAGAAATTGGGAAATCATGAAGGAAACTCGTTTTGACTCACGCAATAGTCTCATAATATCCAAAACCAGGAACAACCTTCCCATCCACTTCTGTAGGTCCAACCCCGAATGTCAGATTATTACATCCACCTTGACTCGCGGCGCACGCTTGAAAAGCTTTCAAAATGACGTCTGTGACTCTTTGACTCGATTCGACGTTACCGGCGCATACTGCTACTTCTTCACCTGGGGCAAGGAGGGATTCAGGAGGGACAATCACCTGGTTGTTAGTCCAACCGTCTCTTCCAATCTTCAGATTTTACTGTGCAAGCTGGCAACCTTCCAGATGTCTTGAGGA
The DNA here is from genome assembly GCF_000271645.1 of Tremella mesenterica DSM 1558. NCBI lineage: Eukaryota > Fungi > Basidiomycota > Tremellomycetes > Tremellales > Tremellaceae > Tremella > Tremella mesenterica. The sequence goes on from NW_006711225.1 coordinate 2,785,361, forward strand.
AAAATGTATTCATGACTAAGACGAGACAGGGTTGGAAGATATATCAGGACATAGTGAGGCAAATGGAGGGGATATGACCCCTCAACTTACCGTTATGGGACAAAGACAACCTTGATTGAGTGGAAGATCGGATACTATCAATGAACGGAGAACGTAAATGATTGCCGAGTAAAGTATAGCGGTGGGAGTATTGAGATTCCCATACCTTATCTTTCAGCTTTGATACCCTTCGTACTTCCGCTACTTCCTTTGAATTGCGAAGCGCATAGCACAAATCCCCTTTGTTCCAAAGACGTCAGGTAGTGGTTCCTTCAGGGAACTTGATATTCGCGTAGGAGTGGAGAGGGAAGTGTCATCAATAGCAAAAAAGGGTTTTGAGAGTATAACTCATCTAGCAGATTTTAGAAATACTCACACTTGCTCGCTTGTCCCAGTAAAATCAAACACAGCACTGCCACTCTCTTCATCGATAGTGACTTTCAAAACTATCATCGTCCCATCGTCTAACCAATCCACAGCTTCTAGTGGTTTCCCACCGAATTTCTTAGAAACATGTCGTAATAGATCCCGTACGGCACGTTCGGCAGTGAGCATGATGGCGTTCATGTAATATTGTACCACCTCAAGAGATTGTTCGTTGACTAGGTTGGTAATTAGTAATGTACCTCGATGACAGGCTGCTACCTGGGCATGTAAGTCGGATAAGTTCTGAAATATCAGCTGAGACTACTTGCGCAGTTCTGAAAAGCTGACGTCAAACATGAGATAGACAAAGTAAGGAGCAAGCGGATGAAGTATTGTCTCAGAATCGACTCACGTCAGACCATGTTCTCGTTCCTGAACATCCTGGATATCGAGCAGGTTCATCACACATGATCTTCTTCAATCCCTCTTCATCGAATTCGCCCTTTCGGACAAGTTTGAAAGATCTAGTTTGGGCTCCTTCTTCCCATAATTCCTTGGAAAAAGGTGGCATGGAACCCGCACGGATCTATCTATCAGCTTTTCTGTGACGGAGTCAGAAGTCGTATTCACCCCGCCAATATCAGCATGATGCTATCTTATCAGCGACACTCAAAGATTCAATGGAGAACTGACTGCTCTCGCTGCTGTCCAAAATATGATCTTACCAGCATGGAAAGCGGGCATAATCACGGTCAAATCAGGCAGATGACTCCCTCCGGCGGCTGGGGTGTTAGAGTGTTTATCGATAAGGCTGTGGAGAGGTATTCACCTGGATGATTCGACAATAAGACATCTCCTTCCTCCAAAGTATCACCATGTATTTTAGCCTGATGACGAACAGCATGGCTCATAGCTCCTAAATGACATGGAATGTGAGGGGCATTAGCGACTAATCCCCCGTCTGCGGAGAAGATTGCGCAGGAATAATCCAAACGTTCTTTGATATTGATAGAGATTGAAATTTTACGCAGTATGTCACCCATCTATCTCATTAATCTGATCCTAAACTTCGCTCGGAGGGGGAGAACTCACTTGCTCAGCTATACCCATGAGTCTGTGACCGTATACGGACAGTTGGACAGGGTCGACGTGATCATAATCACCCAATTCGACTTTGTGCCTCACTACTTTCTCTTCGACCAGATCGATGATAATGTGTTCTGGGAGGGATGTGGCCTGTTTCGTCAGCCTTCCAGACTTACTCACTTCGGGGTTTCTCCAGGCGGGCTCTTGTCAGATCGTACACAACACTCACGATATGAGTAGGTTCCACCAGGATAGTTTGTGTGTTATCAAAGATTATTGCCGGACCCTGTCCATATCAGTATGTTGTACACCATTGAGATATGAGCACGAACTCACTTTTACTTGCTCCCCCGGACTCAACATCGCAAGTGGAACTATCCTACTCTCCATCCATCCCCCTTGCTCAAAGTACACCTTCTTCATCTCCCCGTGTCCCGTCCATTCTCGTAACTCACATTCTTTCAAATCCTTATAAGGACTCCTCGTCTCCGCACCCAAACTTTTGCCCACGGCTCTGACCCTGATATCATCCACCAACACATCCCTTCCGGAAAGGTTGAATCCGAATTCCCGTTTGTGTTCAGAGTAAAACTTCTGCTCGTAATTCCCATCTGCCGGTCGTTCGATCATCAACTGAGTACTCGAGCCATGATACCTGCAGTTGAGATATGTTTCACATTCTATTCTCTCATCTGTGAACCCTTGTTTACGCAATTCCCCCGTTGCCTTTTGTACGAGATCATCCATTCGTTCTGATATTGCCGCGTTGTCTTTGTTATCCTTGACTGTGAAAGCGGCCGGTTCGGAGAGCTCTCGAACGACGTCGGCAAGAGCCATACCATATGCTGAAAGAAGGGAAGAAAGTCGAGGAATGATGAGACGTCTAATGCCAAGAGTCGTAGCGATGGCACAGCCATGTTGACCACCAGCTCCTCCGAACATCACTAAATGATGAGATGCGCATTCGAAACCTCGTGCTTCAGTAAGTCTGTCAATCGGTCAATTTGTAGCCAAATCCAGCTTCGTGAAAGACGTACGTCCGTATAGGCCGACACATAGTCTCATTGGCCACCCTCAAGAAGCCTGCTGCAACTTGTTCTACGGATAATTTTTCGACTTTACCATGGTTTATCTCCTGAGTGAGCTGGTCGAATAGAACCCGACTGGCCTCGATATCCAAGGCCTCGTTCTCGTTCGGTCCGAAGATCTTTGGGCTGGAGCCATCAGTTTTACTGTATGCACCGAAAGACAAATCTCACAAATGCTCTGGTAAAAGACGACCGAGAATCAAGTTCGCATCTGTCACCGCTAGGGGTCCGCCCTTGCGATAGCATGCCGGTCCCGGATGCGCAGTGGCAGACTACAAATTAGCTTGCCAAGCAGTAAGCGACATGCTGGCTAACCTCCGGACCAACGACGAACATTCCATGTCGGTAGAACAGTCGACTTCCACCTCCCGCAGCGACTGTAGATATGTCCAGTTGAGGAGCTTGGATGATGACTAGCCATGAGTTTCCGGCCCACTGTTCTGAGACGAAGGCTCACCTTCCGCGGTAGTGGTCTCGAACACATGTTCCAACTTACCTGCGTATCTGGATACGTCGGTACTAGTGCCTAAAAATCAGCTAGCTACCCTCAATGGCAGGTCAGAGCTCACATACCCCCCATATCCACAGCAATGAGCGGGCTCCCTAGGTCGCCGTCGTAGCATGTCTTCGAGTAACCTACGACACCACCGGCAGGACCACTCAGAATAGCACGCAACCCGGAGAAGTGGTTCCAAGTACACAGACCTCCATCAGATTGCATAAACAGAAGTTTATTCCCGAACGCCTCCAGACCTCCTTGAAATCCGGCTGCAAATGACTCAATATACCTTCTTGTCACTGGCGTCAGGTAAGCGTCCGCGATGGAAGAGTTTGCTCTTGACACCAGTTTGATCTGATCATCACCTCAAGTATTTCACAGTTTCATGAAAGGACTCACCATTGGTTGAAGCTGGCTACTGACGCTCACTTGGAAGCCTTTCTTCTCTGCAATTTCTGCTACCAACTGTTCATGGTCGTTCCACAGGTAACTGTGAACAAAGGCGATAGCAATGCTTTTGATACCTTTGCTCCACAACGCATCTAATTTCTCGTGCACCTCCTTGGGATCTGGTCGATGAAGTATACGGATAGGTTCAGATGTGGTGGTGTTAGTTATGACGTTTTTGTCGGACTTGGGGATTGGTACGTCGGGACAGACGAGTGACTGAACCGGGGTGATACGTTCTTTAATCTGAATGATCTCAGTCATGCAACTCCACCGAACCTTCCTGACACCGTGGGAGTGGGAGCTGATCAGAGATGAATGTTGATCGGGTACGCACCTCTACCACTTCATCATACAGAAAAGCCAGCTTTCGAATACTCAAATCGAAGATGTCGGGTCTTGCTATTTCAATCAGCTGGAACGCCTCACACCAGTTCAACACCTCACCTTGCATGCCGATCAAAAGGACGTCTCCCCATCCTTTGCTAGTCACCAAAGCGCATTTCTCCCCCTGTCTCTCAAGGAGAGCGTTGGTGGATACAGTCGTGCCCATACGTATGGATTCAATCTTGTCCAAAGAAAGGGGCTGATGTTTGGGAACGGGTTTTCGGTCGGGCTGAAGTTGAGATAAAATACGTCTAATCCTGTCTCATCAGCATGTATAATTCACCAGTTGTCTGAGTATCTCACGCTTCTGTGGGGGCATCTTCGTAGTTGTTGGGATCTACAGAGAGAAGCTAGCGAGATTAGCCTCGTAGTAATCTGGGTGAAGACGAGGGACGCACTTTGACTACGATATCATCTTCACTGGGACGTGAGCAGATGGCATCTGTAAAAGTACCCCCACGATCGATGGCTATACGCACAAGGTCGTCCCTCGGGAGGCCGTCAGCGGCTTTGAGGCTCACCATATCGCCCAACGCCCAGGAGTGCACAAAGGGTGAGTAACGCTGTTCTGCCCTAGGACGTTTTCATGGGGACCTGCTCATATGTAAAGTGGAGGTCGCTATGGGAAGAGTGCCAATGCCACGTGCGCATTACGTCATATCCTCCTGCGCGTCCGCACGAGCCCCTCGGTGATCCCTGGAGCTCCCATCCCGATTTGACCCATTCCATCCACTCCCAACATCTTTGTGCAACAAAGACATCCATCCTCTCCATAGTATGGCCCATCCTTACTATGGTGATCCCACAGGGGGACTTGCCAATGGTAATTCCAGACCGTCCGCTCCGTCCACCCCGGGAGCAGCCGCGACAACCAGATCCGAGCCGTCTTCGTTTCAGTTCGACCCTCCACTCTTCGACTTCTCCCTCCCTTCCATCCCTACTACCATCCCTCCCCGTTTAGCCCAGATCGGTCGCAGACTATCTGAGATGAGTGATCAACTACTTCCCGTCTCACCTTCGTATTCCGAAATAGAGCTTGCTAGATCGAAAAGCAGTCGAACGATAAGATCCAGAGAAGAAGTACCGGGGATGGGTGACGAACCCATCATGTGCCCTTTTTGTCAAAAACCTTTACCGCCCAGTTTGTTCGTATCTCATACTGGACCACATTCTCATGTTCCAAAGAGGACACCGGTGAAGAGGACTGTGTCGATGATGGACGCGAATGTCGGAAGTAGAACTCCGAGTCAGATGAGAAAGTCATTGGACGTTTTGGAAAAAGGTGGAGGTGTCACAGAAGGACAACTAGCCGGATCAGGATCACAGACGTCTCCAAGCAACGAGAAGGGGGTTCAAAGGAGTCAAGCAGTAGTTCAGGGCAAAGCCGATCCTTCCGAAGTGAAAGCGACCGCGAAGGCAACATCTGTGACTCCAGCAATCGCCAAAACGCCGTCCGTGTTGACTGCGACATCTGAATCACTAGCACCTGGAATAGCAGAAGGTGACACGGCAAATCATCAAGCAGCTACAATGTTTATCTCCGACTCCGACATCAAGCGCTGGTCTACTCTCGCTGGAATCTCGCCTGAACCTGTAGCTACGATTGTCGACGCTGAGAAAAAGAAAGAGGAAAAGACGATACCTATCCTTCCTCCTCCCCCACCTCCACTTGATACCACTCGCAAATCATCCGGACGGTTCAACCTATTCCATCGATCCTCATCTAGCAAGGAAAGACGGAAGAAGGATGATGATGAGGACAGCGAGGATGAGCATGTGGGTCAGACAGGTTACGCGAAGCTGCTCGGTCCGGGCTCTGACTCGGAAGATGAGGGTAAAGGGAAGGAGACTCTGCCCATGCAGCTACATGCTTCGCCGAAGGAGATGCAGGAGCAATCGCCAGAGACGAGTCCGCCGGTAGTGACGGACCATCAGGAGCCTGCGAATCTGTCAAAGGGGAACGCAGGTGAACATGGACCTGGTGAGGATGAGTTGAAGCAGGTACTACGTGAAGTGCTGAAGAAGGTCAACGAGATGGTGAATGTTCCCGAGGTTGAACATGGCAATGTAGCTGACTGATCAGAGCATTTCTCACAACACTCTTCTCTCCTCACACTCTGCCGTCCTCACTTCGCTCAAAATTGCTCGGTCCAACCTCGTCATGGCCGAAGCCAACACCGAAATGCTGGAAGCAGAGTTAACAAGGCTCAAGTCAGTTCCTCGACCACCTGTCACTGCCGTGGCCAGACCGGCATTTACCACATCCACAACAGCTACTCGTAGTCCTGTCACTCCAACCATCGCCGAACGTAGAGGTCCCGCCAGTGCTGCAGCTGCCAGCGGTTCACAAGCACCTGCCACACCTTCAGGGGCCAACTCTGACAAAGCTCGACCCATGAGTCTTCAACTCCCACCTCCTTCTCTCAATACTGGTCCCGTCACTAGTCCCGCGAGTACCTCGGCAGATCATAGCAAGGGAGTGTTCGGGTTCTGGAAAGGAGGAGAAAAGAGGAAACTTCCCGGAGGGTTAGGGAATGTGACCATCCCTACACTTCCTACTGGAGCACAGATCATGTCTGCTATTGAAGGTGCGAGACCGACGACACCTACCGGAGAAAAGGTCCCAATCTTTGACTTCCATGGCTTCCCGATGGCTACACCGGAACCAAAGACACCCACTGCGCGAAGGTCTTTAGAACAGCCTAGTTCTGCTGTGGTGCAGCGTGCTTCTACTCCGACCTCCTCCACTCGGACATCTAGTCTTAACTCTACTGGAGTGACGGCGACCGTACCGAGTCATACCTCTGAATTGACACGATTGAGACAGGCCACAGTATTAGCTCAATCACGGATGGACGTTATGGCGAAAGAGCTGGTGGAGATGAAGAAAGGCAAGGTGGACATGGAGATGGAACTGGAAAATCTATCTCAGGCGCTGTTCGAAGAGGCGAACAAGATGGTTGCGGAGGAAAGGAGGAAGAGGGCAGAAGCGGAAGAAGCTATCAAAGAGGTGAAAGAAGAGCGGGAAGCTTTGAGAGAGACCATCAAAGTTCTGGGAGGAAAAGTTGATGATGCTTCCAGTAGGGCGTCGACAGTGGATGACGAGGAAGAGGCAGGATCGGATGAAAATTCGTTCGCCCCCAGGGATTTGGACAAGCATTACGAAGCTTTGAGAAAGACCATTCATCATGTTGGTGAGGGTATTGGAGGGGATGAAGTAGATCAGGTGATGTCAGGTATAGGAGTCATTCCAGATGTCGGTGGACCGGGTATCATGCCGATTCTGAATGAAGTGAACAGGAGTGGGTTGGAGATGGTCCCTTCTATCGCACCTCTGTCTCCGAACCCATGGGCCAGCGCCGAACCGTTTAATCTTCCCCCTCAACCCGCAGTCCCAACTTTACGGGTGATTGAGGGTACTCCACAAGAGTCTATCTCACGATCGGGCGCGGAAGAAATTGGGCAGGTGGAAGTAGGAAAGAATGAGTCTAGGAGCCAAGTGGAAGAGTTGGATCGTTTGATGGAGCGATTGCAGCAAGAAGCAAAGGATTGAAAAGTGTTATGGATTGGGTACTAGAGTAATCTTGTCTTTCACGATGTCATTCTAATCATTGTTCGACTGCATGTCAAGATAGTACGAGTTAGTTATAGGGTTGTTAGAGATGGATGCATCATGAGTTGTCCCAGATCTTGCTTGCTTTTCGGAGAATTTTTTCAAATTTTGACCGAGTCTGAGTTGGCGTTGCTAAATTTTACACCACGCACACAGAAAAGTATCATCTTTTTTCAATCTTCCTTTCAACAACATCTTCCATATCTTCATCTAGTGACCAAACCAAGTGCCTATCATAGCACCCCCCAACTCTTCATCCTTGACTCTCATCAACAAGTTTTATGCACATCGAGCAAAATGGAAATAACACTAGTAAAACCACAAGTAGAAGAAACACAAGTACAAGTAAAACAATCTTCACATCTACCACAACTTTCGATTATCCCTTTGACCCTATCTCGAACGTCGAGAGCCAACTCAAATCTTGTCAAATTGAACCTTATGTCTCTACCGATACCGTCGAGACCGCCGCCGCCGCCGACGAGGACGACGAGAGAGCCGAAATGGTAAATGGAAGTATGGAAGGATATCCCCTCAATCCATTAGGGTTGAAAATGATCAAAACTGTTGATAGAGGTAGAGGAATTTTTGCCACGAGGGATATAGTTGTGGGAACTGTTTTGGAAAAGAGTCCGGTGTTGGTGTTATCTATGAAAGAATGGGAGGAAGGGAAGATGAATTCAAGTTTGTTAGGTGAATATGCTTTTTCTTGGAATAATGGTGGGATGGCTATCGGGCTTGGAATGGGTGAGTTCTTCGATAACCCTTTCCAATCAAAAACAAACTCATAATTCCTCTCCCCATACTTCAATCTAACTCGATCTTTGATGAGCATTTATTTATTCTTTATGCTCATCATGGTTATCATGGTGGATGGTTGCCAGATGTGAAAAAAATAAGAATCAAAATCACTGATGCAACAGCTTCATTGTTCAATCATTCTTCCACTCCTAATGTCAATTACATTCGTTCATTTCCTGAATCAACCATCACTTTCAGTACTTCTCGTCCTGTCAAAGAAGGTGATGAACTTTGTATTTGTTACAATGCCGACGAAAGTAAATTATGGTTCATCCCTTCTTCAACTATTCCTAATGAACCTACATATAACGACGTACAAACCCATCAACCTGAAGAATCAGCTTTCGACGCTTTGTTCATGGATGACGATGAAGTTCTTAACAAACCAAGATTGAAACCGAAGAATTCAATTGTCAACATGACTCAACGTGATCGTCGTCGTTTACGTTTCTTAGAAAAACAAGCATATGAAAATCTCAATGGGGATTCGAACGATTTTAACATCGAGAAAAGTCTCAAATCACGCTCAGTAGATACAAAAGGTTTGGGAAGAGATGAACAAGAAAAGATTATCATTTCTGAAACTCCTTCGGAATCTTCCACACCAGCCTATCCAGAGATGGAACCTATTACCACTGCTCTCCCTGCACCTTTACATTCCATTCCCGGGTCCAGAACGAGACATCAACATATGGGTCCGGTGGTTTTGTCTCCTGAATTGGATTTGGATGTCGAGGATAAAGGTTTGTTAGGAAATGGAGTTGTGCAGAGGGTTAGAGGTACAACTGAGAGGGAAGAGGATGGTGATGGAGATATTGAGGATTTGAGTGAGTAGATGCTATCTATCAAGTTATGTGGAGGAGCTGACATTCAAAAGTTGATATTTGGGCTGTAGAAGTGATAGATAATAGTTCTACTCATGTGGCTCTCGCGTGAGTGTCGTTTCAATCACAACACAAATCCTTTCCAATACCTTTAGCTCATCTCCTGTTCACATCTTGGTATTCAAAGGTGAATCGCACGCTGACATTAGCATCAGCTTTTCCAAAGATTTATGTGGGCAAGATATTTCCCTGAGACATCTAAAAAGAGTTCATCGACCTCAAAGCAATGGAATAGGAGATTCTAAATGTCTAGTCGCTGTCTGTCTAGTCGAAACCATTTCTTTTTCCGATCTCGTTAACCAACTTCAATCTTATAGTCCTTCGTTAGCCCATTGTATCCCAATACGTTTATCCGTCCCTTCGACAGGTGCAAAATCACCTCAACAACTCGCTCTCAAAGCTCCCATTTGGCCAGTGGTTTATTCTCCTCGTACTCCCCGACCGAGCGATTCAAAAGAATGGTCTCATCCCCGTCGAGCTTTCATTTACGCAGGACTGAACCGAGTCCTTCATCTTGCTACAGAGGCAAAACGAAAAGGAGAACTACCCGTGGCGGTATATTGTACTGCCGCTCCTGCTCAATTATGGCCAGTAATGGAAGGTTTCGTTCCCCCAACTATGGGATTGAGAGCGGAGGCTATCGATACTAGGATTAGCGAGAAACATCCTTTAAGACATTCAGCATTCAATTGTATTGCTCAAATAGCTAGATTACGAACCGTCCCACCTTTTTCCAATATGATACCGACGAGGAATGGAGCGGATTATCTGTTGACGAGTTTGACTCTGTTCATGACTCACGAACCGTGTGTCATGTGTTCAATGGCTTTGTTACATTCAAGGGTTAGGGAGGTTTATTATATATTTGGACGTAAACAAGGTGGTGGTTTGGGTGTGGGTGAAGACTTAGGTATCTCAGGGAGTGAAGATATAGTGGAATCGAATGTAAGCGTGGAGGGAGATGATGAATTTTCCAGTGTCAGAGTGGAAGGAGATGATGACGAAGGAAAGGGACAAGGTGGGGACGTGGGCTTGGGAGAGGGAGGGAAGTTTGGGATTGGAGGAAGAAAAGATCTTAATCATAGATTTGAGATTTGGAAATGGACTGGAGAGGTGGATGAAGAGACGAAGAAGGAATTGGAGATTGATGAGATGATTCAAATATGATTCGAGGTCAGAGATAGGGAATCTTTCGATGTAAGTGAGGAGAGGGATATTTTCTACTTACACATATGCATGGTTGCCGTTTGTTCAAGTATGTTCAATCTTTCTCTTATCTCACGCATTATGCATCCTTTACCTTATTCACTCAAGTCAATTTAAAGCACTCATTCGACGTTATTACCACTTTAAGAATCACAATCACCGGACACTGATCACTGCACCAAAGTTGTGAGGACAAGTCAAATTTACCCGATGCCGGTGATCAGGTGAGGTCGAATGGGACAGAAAACATCTTACAATTCTACCTCTATCATGTGAGCATGTGGGTTCTTCATCAAGTCAAACAACGTAAACGTATCTCTCAAACTTCCTCTTCATCTCAAACATCTCCTCAAAAGGGTCGAACACCCGAGCATGTCAATCAGCCGGGATCATCGGACACTCCAGAAACTTTAGCAAATCCGAATCCGAACTGGGGGGAGACCCAGAGTCTCAAGGAAACGCCATGGGATTTTAGTGAAGAAGATTTGGGAAGATTTCCAGCTTTGAGGAAAAGAAATTTCTGGTGTATTCAAAGACATCAAGCTAGAGGTATGTATAGGTTCTCCCCCTCCTTGTCTCTCTTTCTTCTACATATCTCGCGACCACTCGTGAAATGTAAGCCCGGAGAAAGCTCGTCGATGAAAAAAGCTATCATGGAAGACAGGGTTCTTATCCGTATCTATCTACTTACAAACTCACTGTTTAACTACAGCACTGGGGAATTCGACGACATCGCTCATGTCTAAGTAATGAAGAAAGAATGTTGAATAAGAAGCGAGAGATGGACAAGAGATGGACAAGTAAACTGATATCAGCTTTACACTACGATCTCAGAATGCAATTAGACGGTTCTACCGTTTCTTGGGCTATACCGAAAGGCCTCTTAGGTAAGTTATGTCTATCCTCGATACACGGACAAGTATGGGGAAATGTGTGAGACTGAGAAGAGGTATCTCAAAGAATGGAGAATCGAATAGATTAGCGGTGGAAACTACTCTTCATCCTATTAGTTATACGATTTTCGAAGGTGAGTAACTTTGTTCGATAGGAGGATTGGAGAAAGATGTTGATGAATAGGTTCCGATGGTCGTGGTGAGTTTCATCGACTTTCACTTTCATATGTCTCGATCTTTACCGAATCGCCTTCCATGAACGTGACCTCAGATGTTACTAAATTGGGTGACATCAAGAAATAGAGGGATGAAAATGAGGGAGGTGCTTCATCGTGGATCAAATGAGAAAACTTGACAGTGTTGTGTTGACTTTTAGTGCTCCCTTCAGGTCACAGAGGAGGCACCCGTGAGTTTTTATTATCGTTGGAGGGGAGGGAAAGAGCTGAGAAAAGTACTCTGGGACATAGGTTACTATGAGATCGGTTATGCCGACGATATAGACTCAGAGGATGAGTTACCTCGGAAAAGAAGGAAGGTGGAAGAGAGAGAATCAGAGGATCCGTATGTACTCCCAGCTCTCATTCTCCTCTTCTTTCTCTACCTTCCCTACCTCCTGTCCTGAATCTGATCATTCTCCACGTCCTGTCTAGTTACCCTGAGGATAAGATCATCAATGGACTGGTCGTCGAGATTCGCGCTCAAATTTGAACGAGACGGGAGTGAAGATGGGGTCAATGTCGCCAGCGTTAGCCTACCAATCGGTATATTACCCAAGGGTGATGCGACTGATGTCAGACTTGGAAAATACGAAGAGAACAAATTTCGAGAGGCATATAATAAACCTGGAAATTCACGTAAAGCCAAAAGCATACATTTCACTCTGAAGGGAGGTAAAAAGGTCTGTTGTTGTTTATACCACTTACAACAGTCACTTCGCTGATCAGATAGATGACGAATCATTGTTAGTCTCCGACCACTCCCTCTCACTCCCTTTTAACACTCCCACATTCCCTTGTGACACTCCCACACTTCCCATGACACAAAGTTGTACATCTGTATGTGTCAGTATGAAGGCCTATTGGGAACAGCTCGAACGCGAGATCGCTCTGCTGTACAGGTAGGAAAGTCTGAGGAGTGTTGGAGAACTGATCCTCAGCTTATATATTGATACATCAACCCGATAGTAGACTCGGTTCTTCTTACAAAGCCGGAGGAAAGGAAAAGAAAACTTGGTTCGTACGTCTTCCCAGGGGTGTAGAGGGATATCCTTGGGGAGAGGGAGGTGAAGAGGGTAAGGAGTTTGGTAGGAGTGTGAAGAGTGAGTATAAGTTCTTTCCCAGACTCTCATGGCTGTTCTTACTTTTCCCAACGCACCATTCCCGAAGACCCACATAATCTTATACGTCCTCTTGGAAGTGTTTCAATTAGTTCGTCAGGAAGATAATGTGATAACGCGGATGGAGTTGATGAAAAGGCGGATTGACACTTCGTCAAGTATGTCGACAGAAACCTGCAGGGATGGGATTATGGCAAGCTGAATTGAGCATGTTTAAAGGATGGAAAGATGTGGATGAACTTCAAGGTGTTGTATGATGGTTATCATTGGGTAAAGGCGTTTGAGGTCGGGATAAGTACTTGTACTGTATCTCTCAAGAGGTAGGCATGGCCAGTATGTAGCTTTACTTGTGTCGGGATGATATTTTGAGTGAAGATTATGGGTGATAGTTCCGAGAAACACTCTGTGAAGTGTTCAGGTGTTGTATAGAATATCTCACACATGCTCTTGGACCGGTCAATACGGTAGTCAGAGATCACCGCGGTTGAGAGAGTTGTACTATATGCCAATCTTCATGTTATCTAATCAGTTGACTTTTCTCACCGGATCTACGGCGTTTTCCCAAATTTTTCCCTTTTTTCCAAACTCTCAACCCCTTGCCCCATAATCCATCTCAACAACATTGAACATGTCACAATTCGTCATCAAGACTATTCCGACAAGTCTCGCTAGACCAAGAATACGAACCCTTTCACGCTGTTTACAATGTCGTAATAACTCTTCACAGTCATCCCCACTGACAGACCTCATTCGTTCTTCTATCAAAGTACGTGCGCCATCCGTCTGTCTCATAATCTCTCGTTCTTACTCCACCCCTCGGTTCATGTGATATTCAGATATCTGAGATTGATGTCAAAGTGTGGATTATACTAAGTATCAGGCTACTGGATCAATACCTTTATCTCGTTACATACAATTCTGTTTATCTCACCCTGTACATGGTTATTACTCCAAAGGAGATATTTTCGGTCGGAAAGGAGATTTTGTGACTTCACCAGAGATAAGTCAGGTGTTCGGTGAGGTGAGTCAATCATTTCTTCCAAAGCTCATTCAAATATCCTCATCATCATTCGACCTATGTTTTGATTTTACGCTTCCGATCATCGTCCTATCTGCTCCTTTTACTGGAAATTAGCTTAAGATCTCTCTATCAAGTATTTATCTTTCTCCCACCTGATCCTCGTTTCGTCGCGGTCGCTCAAAACTGGGGAGATAGTATTCGAAGGCTGGATCGCAGGATACAAGATGATAGGAGGGCCAGGTTGACGTCCAGCTGGTAGGAATATGGTTCATGACACGTTGGCTTGCCGCCGGACAACCTTCAGTCAGATTGTTAGAACTGGGACCTGGGAGGGGTACGTTGATGGATGATATCCTCCGAGTTAGTTTTTCTTCTCATTCCCATCCTCTCTTACCCCTTCTCCCTATACTTCCGCCTTACCGATTATCTCAGTATGTATATCGGGTGAGGCATCGAGGCCTACCGACAAGACAAATTGTTACGCTTGAGAAGGCATAGAGAGGGGGGATTGTGGTGACAGGCTGACTCCCAGACTTTATATACCTTTCCCGGTATGGCCTCAGCTATCCGACAAGTGCACTTGGTTGAAAATTCTGTGAATATGCAACAACTTCAAGCAGATAAATTGGGTCAGGTTTTACATGCTCGAGGGATTTCGTTATCATGGTCGGATAAAATTGACGATGTGCCCATGAGTGAGATAGCTCTCACAACTTCTTAATTCTCCAATCATCGTTTCAATGGCACTGTGGTGCACCAATAGGAGGAGTGGAGAAAAAGAGAGAAAGAGAAGGTGTCATTCATGCTGACAGATAGGCGAATTATTCACTTTTGTCGTGGCACATGAATTCTTCGACGCTATACCTATCAACCTATTCGAGGTTAGTGTTGCTCCCCTTTACCACCCAGTCGGTCTCATGTAACTTCCAATTTTGATCACTTAATATGGATTGGCAACGAAATCTCCTCAGACGGCCAATTTGGTGTCATCAGCAGTGGCAATAAGAGATCAGTTATCGGGTGAAAAAGACTTCCAAATTGACATGTAGAAAACCAACGAAGGTTTTCGTGAAGTTCTCGTTGATCTCAATCCGAAATACGAAACTCTGTTCGTCTACCTCTCAGCTTTCTCTCAGGGATTTATCGGTTGACCTATATAGATCTTCTTCTACACCGTCAACCTCATTCCCTAAAGTTGTCACCTCCACTAAATCTCCTTTCCACATGACTCTCTCACGCGAACCAACCCCTCTGTCTACTGTCCTCCCTGCTACTTCACCTCGATTCGCTTCTATCCCTTCTGGCGGACGCTTAGAGATCGCAGGGGAATCATGGAGGATCATGCGTCGTTTAGGAGAGATCATCTCTTCGTCATCTTTGGACTCAGGCATCATTCCTGACGAAAGAGGCGTCACTTCTTTTCCTTCGTCAGATACCAAAGCTAGAGAAAGAGAAGAAGGGAAAGCTTCAACTTCGAAGAGACGTGGGAGAGGAGGAGGGGCAGGATTGATCATTGATTATGGGGGTGAAAAGTACTATGGAGCTTCTTTTAGAGCGTTCCAAAAACATAAATTGGTAGATGTTTTCGAGAACCCAGGTGAAGCGGATCTGACGGCTAATGTTGATTTTGAATATTTGAAAGAATCATTAGATGGCCTTGGTGAGTTGACATTTCTTATACTTCTTCCCCTCATCCCTCATATCTGTCTTATAACTTGGTTCGGTCGCCACCTTGATTTGGTAAGATTGGAAATGGGTCTTTTCGTGGACACATCTCTTGACAGGTAGAGTGAGAGATACGAGTTGTGTGCGAGATTTCAACATGTTCTATGAGACACTTCAGAGGAGATACCGGCCAAAACAGGTCAGGTCAGGTCAGGTCAGGCCGAGAATAGAGAAGAAGGTGAGGACTGATCAACAGACGTCAAATCATTAGGGACCATATCTCAATCAGATTTTCTCTTGAAATTAGGTTTACAACCTCGATTAGAGAAACTATCACAAAACGCCGAAACTCCAGAAAGGAAAGAAACGATACGTAAAAGTGCTCAAAGACTTATTGATCCACTAGGAATGGGTAGTCAATATCGTATTTTAGGTCTTGTTGACGGATCTCAATCCGATTCTGAGATTTATCCATTCCCATCTCTTCAATAAAAATCATCACTCACATAGCAATTGTCATAGACTATATAGTTTTCGTAAATCGTCTGAAAAAGGATTTCGACATAACTTATCACATGCACGACGACATTTATACTCGTAATCATCATCAATCATCCATTCTTAAGATCCCATAAACGTTTTTCTAATTCTTTCAATCTTCCATCTAATCCATTCCAATTTTTCTCCACTTGTTCCGTACTCCTCGTTGTACTCTCTTGTACATTTTTGACAGCCTCTCTTAATTCTTTACTTTCTTCCATCCCTACCCTCTCGGTTTCTCGGAGGGAATTGAGTTTATCGGCTATACTTCCAGCTTCATCATGTAATCTCGAAAGACTACGCAGGCGGATCAAAAGAGGGGGTAAGATAGGTAAGAGAGGATCTAATCTTGGTAATAAGGAGAAAAGAGATAGCAAGGATTGATATTCCGTTTGAGTCAGAGAAGGTAGTTCAGGTTTATCTGTTGTTGTTGTGGTTGGAGGAGCACGACGGGAAGCGGCGGCAGCTCGGTCTAGGTCAACGAGGAGTAATTTGACACGTCGAGAGATAGCATCGAGGTTACGAGGGTTGGTGAGGAGTAATAGTAAATGATCAAGTTTGGTCATGGTTGTTAAAAGGGGAGTAGGGTTCTGTACATCAGCGATAGGGGAAATAATGATGACGATGATGCCTTGTACATAAGGTCTACCTTATGTCTTCCGCCTCGCTAGCAAATGCAAGAGTTGCGCATTAGGCCTTCCCTTCAAACTTTTCATATGCGTCTCATCTTGTGTCGGTCCAGATTTACATGCCAATGACACTCCTCACGACCAAAAGTGCGGGACTGTAGTAACCAGCCAGATACTGATGGGAAAGAAGGACAAGTAAAGGAGAGGGCACAAGATTGTGATAGTTACACGTGAGATTTGACTCACCTGATCCGCAACCTCAGTTGAAAGACCTATGGCATTTTCCAATTGAGCCAACCTCTCATCCAAGTTCGACAAACTTGTCATAGGTATCTCATGTTTCCTATCCTTCCCATCCAACCCCTTTTCCTCCTTTTCAGGCAAGGTAACAATTTTCAGAGACTCGAATCGATCTCTCCAACCATCCTCTTCCCCCGAACGTAACCTCATCCCAACATTATCTTGTAAATGATCTTCCAAAGAACCCAGTCGTTCACGCAATTTACCCATTTCACCAACTAAATCCTTTGTCGGTCGAGGCGGTAAGACGGATTTGCGTTTCCCTTTCTGTGCTTCATCCGAGTGGGTCTCAGCTGGAGGAGCAGAGGAGTTTTGAGAAATATCTCTTTCGAGTTCGGAGAGCTCGGCTTGAAGACGTTTTAGTCGGACAGCAGGAGTTTCGCGAATGGGTTTGGATGGGGTGTCGGAGGATGAAGAAGCTGAACGTATACGTCCTGGACGATATGTATCCTCTGTACTAGTCAGCTACATGTATCTCTTCAACCGATCAATTGGCTAGATTATACTGGTCATGTTGGAACAACTCTCGGCCTTATAAAAATGAGGAAGGTGTGAAATGGCGCATTTCAGAAGAGATGAGGCGATGAGGAGATCAGAAATGACTCACCTCGTTTCCGTCGTCTGAATATCCTGCCTGCTGCTTGTCTATCAGGAAGGCCAGACTGATCAATGTTCTCCGATACTTCCCTGCGAGGTGCATCTTCATTAGCGTCAAAGTCGGTCTTGTCATCAGCATCATTCTTGGTGACGAATAGTCCTTTTCTTCCCACAACGATGTCACGTCAGCTGCCCAGGCATTCTCTCCTCGGATCTTGCTTCCAAGTCATTTGGATACACTAGTGGGAGAGTGAGATATCCAGAATGACTCAGTATGACGAGAAAGACCGCACTCACCGGTTGAAGTGTCGTCTCGGGTTCATCAGGAGTTTCGAACACATCCGGTGCTGAATCCTGTTCATCAGCCTCTTTCGCCTCACGCATCAACCTCTTCTCCACTTTGTTACTTGGAGAAGGAAAAGATATGCTCACTATATCTGGTAAGCCGATATATTTTGTAGACATGATGTAGAGTGGAATGTGAAGAAAGACAAGTAATACAAGGAGATCCGAGCGTCATTTGAAAGAGCGTGCACGCGTCTGTCAAAAGGGCGACTGACTTTTTTTTGCTACCTACTCCTTCCTTTCTGATTTCTCATCAAGTACAAGTTCTCTGTATGACTGCTCTGCTTTGCTTTACCTCAGGTTCATATGCTCTATGACTATATCTGACTGTCTGCTAGGACTCAAAAAATCAAGGGCGAAACAGTCGTATGAAGGAAGGGGGTGCTGAACTTTGGTAGGTAAGTGGACCGACATGGGACGACAAGAGGAATGTGAGTCAATCCATAGCAACAGGACTGACATCATTAATGCGCAGTCAAGATAATACGATTGTCAAGATCCGTTCCAAGGGCAATACCTTCCGATACACCCTCTCAGACGATTCAATATCAACATGAGTCCGTTCTCTTCTCTCGTACCTTGCGCAGAAGCTGATCTTAGGTCTGAATCTGGTATGACAATGACGATCAAACTTGAGAATTCCCGGATTCAATTGGAAATCCGTCAAGGAGCAATTACGTTGGTACGTTTCTCTCTGAAGAATGTATGAGTAAATGAGACAGAGGATAGGGGAAAGGGGAAAGAATAAGAACTGACAACTCAGTTAAACCGATGTTTTGGGCTCTTGCGGACATTGAATGTAGGACAGTACAAACCCAAGATCGTACATGATGCCATGGACGCTTTGTTGAGGTATGATTGGCCATCCGGGCAGAAAGTTACATCACCGGTATGTCATCTCTTCCGTGCCATCCATCCCTCTAGATCTCTTCGAGACATGTTCAATCACAGGTAGGAGAAAGAATGACCCTTGTTGGGAGTGGAAGAGTCGATGTACGGATTAGGATGACGGTTGATCAATACACAGATGCAAGAAAGAGTTCAGATACGTTTTCCTACTAAAGAAGAACGCAATAGGTTTCTTCATTTAGCCCAACCATACTTTTCCATATCTACCCCCGCAACGTCGGGTCGACAAGAGAAACCAGGGGTTGTCAAGTCGATCTCAGATTCACAACCTAACAAACGACTCAACCCTAAGTCGTATAATCAATCAAGTACACAAAGCCTGCAACAGAGTCGAACTCAAACCCAATCTCCATCTCAAGTGCAAACTCAATCCCAATCTCAAGTGCAAAGTCAGAGTCAAGCGCACATTCAAGGTCAAAGTCAAGATCATACTCACGCAGAAAGTCAAACATGGAGTCAACTTCAAAGTCAAGCTCAAAGCCAACTTTCCTCGTCTACCTTACCTACTTACTCCTCTCCACCCATCCGCCCGCCTCATCCCAGTCAGACTCAAATTTGGCGAGGACAACCGTGGGTTTCTCAAGAAATACCTCCTCCGCCGATGTATCAAACCGGACCACACTCGCGATATCCAACTCAACCACCTTATTCTTCTGACCCGTACTCGTACTCACATCTTACTCATTTTCCACCCTTTCCTTATCTCTACCCTCATGCGCCTGCCCCATACCTTCCTCCACATCCCAACAATGCAAATTATCTTACTGAAAGGTCTGAACTTACAGTGACTCAACCCAATGGTCCGAACCAGTCGTGCAGGCGTGAAGAAACGAGGAATGACCATACTGACAGACCGACTCTCCAAGGTAATGTTGCGACTGTCGGAGAGGAGGTACAACAGATAGAAGAGAGTCAAGAGGGGACAGAAAGAAGGATTTACGACCTTGATCAAGCAAAACTTGAGCAGCTGGTGCTGGATGTCATTCTGGAGAGAGGGTTTGAAGAATTGGTATCTATCTCGTTCTACTTCTGACCTGTAATTAATCAGCAGTGTCATCGGATACAGGATCTCTTACCACCGATACGGCCGTCCGAGGCGATACCCAACAACTGGGTAGAGGGTGAAGAGGATGATGATCTGGGTTGAAAAGTTTGAATGGACTAAAGATGTGTAAAGTACTTACTAGCTTATGATAATGCTCGTGCTTTGCCCATTCCTATCAAGCGTAAATATATTATGTCATGTATCATCTATCATTCATCATCATCTTGTCGTTTTCTTCTACGTTCCGGAGATCTTGATCTTGATCTTCTCTTTTCCGTCTTCTCCCTCAACTGATGTCTTTCCTTCTTTTGAAGTTCCTCCTCACTACCACTAACATCGTCTTTCCCAGGTTTCCAAACCAACTTGGTCTCGCATTTCGGACATAATCTAACCTTGACCAGAGCTTCCTTTCTTTCTCCAGCTTCTTCATATACAAAAGGTAATTCAAATGTTTTCAATCTCGGTAATTCCCTCTTTCGTCTTTTCCTCTTCGCTTTTCCGGCTTGTCCATCACTATCATCTTCATCTCCGACGGGAAGATGAACTCTTTTGGAAGTTGTCGATTGAGTGATAGGAAGATGATATTTACATCGTAAAGATCCACAAGTGTCTTCACCGATCCCATCTACGACTTCAGGTGCTGTTCTCCATCGTAAAGCCAGTCGTTTGGATTTATAATGTTTCAAATCGATCTGCACGTTAGTTTTATCCGCCCTGTCTGTTAAGTCATCAAGTGATGAGTGAGGAGGAGAAAGAGAAGAAGTACATACCAAAGCGAATTCTTTGAACAACTTGGATTCATAAGCTCTCGCTAATCGTTCTTCCCATGGGACGTCGGTGGGTTCTTCGTCATCTCTAATGAATCTAGTAATCAATCTTTCTCCTCTTCTTCGTTTCACACACTCCTCTCACATCTAGTCACAGTCCTCGCGAGAAGAATGTAGAGTTGATGAGAAGAAGAGCAAGTATTTACCGATGATTCTCCCTCAACACATCCCATTCGGATCTCCCAGATGGAGTGACATCGTCTTTGGGACCATAATGAGACACCAGCCGTTGTTCTCTTTGAAAGGCCGATAAACCTCCGGTATTGTTTCTAAACCTCTTGTCGGTCCTGTCTTGAGATCCTTGTCCTCTTTTATTGTATGTATCTTGTAATTTGTCGCTCATCTCGACGAAGACCAGGGAGTGATCGATGAAACAAGTCACTTTGTAGGGCTGCAACAAGTACGTGCGCCTATTCATTTCCTGGCACCTTTCTCTCGATCACACGCCTACTTCCGGTCACCTTAGAATGCAAATTTCAACCTCGACCTCACCACTACTGGACCACTGTATTCGAGTATAGGTATACCCCACGTACCATGGCATCCCAAGCTACATCTCAAGCTATCCGTCAGGCCAAATCAACGGTCAGTCGATTTACTGGCCAACAACAGATACTTCGACCTCTTCGTCGTCCTTCCGTACCGGAACATCTCTTGACACTCGCAGACTTATCACCGGCACAGATCTCTAGTCTGCTAGTATCTGCCATCACCTCAAAATACCTATGTAAGACATATGGTAATAACGCCCATCGTACAGGATTATCAGGTTCGACCATAGCTCTATTGTTCTCTAAACGATCGACAAGAACGCGTGTAGCAAGTGAATCGGCTTCTATGTTGTTAGGTGCTCATCCTATGTTTCTCGGATCGGGAGATATCCAAATGGGGGTTAATGAGAGTGTTTTGGATACTATCAAAGTGGTGGCAAGTATGGTAGATGGTATAATGGCTAGAGTAGGGGAACATTCCGAAATTGAAGTGAGTATTTCATCTGCCTTTCTTCACTGTTGTCTTCTTCAGTATAGGTTCACCTAAATCTCGTTAGCATATTTCCTTGTGTTCTCTCGTCAGCTGAATCAAGCAAACTTTGAATCGTCTACTCATCAAAGTCTTGGAAAGTGGTAAGATTAGATCTGACAAATAGGAAATGGCAAAACATTCCCCTGTCCCAGTGATCAACGCTTTATCCAAACTCTACCATCCTACTCAAATCTTAGCCGACCTTTTGACACTGTCCGAGACATATAGCGACTCTATCCCACTTCCCAAGTCAATTCCAAAAAGGAGATCTCACAATGAAGCTCATGCTTATTTCATGGAACACGCTTCCCCTCTGGTAAGTCTGGAAGGGAAGAAGATTGCTTGGGTAGGTGACACGAACAATATCACGAATGAATTGTTGGTTACGTGTCCTAGATTAGGGATGAAAATGAGTGTAGCAGCTCCGAAAGGTTATGATAAGGTTGAGGAAGTGGTTTGGAATAGAGTGTGGGTCATCACTTCGTCTCTGCTTCTATTCACTCTCTGTCTCCGCTCCTTTCTTTCTACTCCTGTTTTCGATCGTATCATACCTGTCATCTCTCCCATTGCCCATTTCACTGACTGTGTTACTTTGCCCAAAGATTGTCGTTTTAGTGAATCCGCCCACGTCGAAACATTATGTGCACTTGACCCCTGCTGACTCTGCACAGGCTTGAAGGTGGTCATGCAGACTCTGTGACCCTAACCAACTCCCCCGAGGAGGCTCTTCATGATGCCGATATCGTGGTAACGGACACATGGTTAGTTCTTCTGCCTTTTTCTCGGCGGAAGCCCCCACCCCCTACTCCCCTCCATTTCTCAAAGTAATCAACCACCTGGATTCTCCGATCAGCTGAGACTTTATATCGACGATCTCCGGAGTCATATCCCGCTTCTTTTTCAGCTTGCCCCGCCCCCCGGTTGAGCTCGGCACAAGCTGACAATCAGGATCTCAATGGGAATGGAAGATGAGAAAGCCGCTAGGTTAGAAGCTTTCAAAGGATATCAAATCACCAACTCAATGGTCGAATCAGCCGGCGCTAAACCTGATTGGAAGTTCCTTCATTGTCTACCTCGTAAACCTCAAGAAGTGGACGATGAGGTGTTTTACGGTCCTAGGAGTTTAGTCTTCCCCGAAGCGGAGAATAGAAAATGGACGACTGTGGCTTGTTTCAAGTGGGTTGACTCAAATTTCACCATCCATGATTGCCCAAATAATCCAAAATTCCGTCAACTTCCAACACCTATTTATCGTTTTCTTTGCAATCTCCAGCTCTGCGGAAAGGCATCTATCTGTCTGATATCTTCATACCACCCTCTTACAAAGACTGATCTGAGTGAAATTCTGCCAGCTTATATCTTCCCTCATGCACTCTGCCCGAATCATGTCGCGGACATCACTGACATACAGCCAATGGTTCGGATCCAGGACAGCTCCGGTCCTCGCCAACCGTGAGGTCTCAGAGCATGAACCTACCCAAGAGCCAGAAGTGGATTAAACCTTGACCACGGCTTTTGTTATTTGACCAAATCACCCCACTCAACAATCATATCTATGCATCTATGTGACCATGCAGCGACCTGATACTGTACACATGCGTCATGCGAAGGAAAACCCACTTTCAAGCACATGATTTTTATATGGAAACGTACAATGCAATGCGGAATGCTTTGTTTTGTGTGTGTCTATGTTGTGTTGGAATCAGGAAGGACATGTTCACCACCTGAAGTGGTCCGAATAGCAGAATTGCTATTTTTCTGATCTATCCTCGCGTATTCTTTAGGTAACAAGATTGCACTGGTTTGTCAGTCCTCACCATCAAATACCCTTTAGTGAGACGTACCGATCTATCGCTACTGGTAATCCTCTATGTCGACCACGGAGAAGAAGGACGATCATCTATTGTCAGTATCAGTGTCGGTCGCAATTTCACTCCAAAACTCTAATCTCTCCCTGCCACTTAATCATGAAGGTGGACTTCAACTCCTTCACTTTCTAATCGATATCTTCAACCTTGTCCGATGGATGGTCGTAAGGAGATGAGTATAGGAAGAAGGAATAGACTCACGATCAATTTCGAAAGTGTACTTAATTCCCCCGAAAAAGAATAATTGTTATTCGGTGTTCCAAGACTTAACCCAATGGTCGAATAAGCAGAAGTACATTCGAATATCACTCTAAAGATGGAGAACCAAGGTTGACGTTCGGGATCAAGAAGTTTACCACGTTCAACGATGAGGACGAGAAAAACAGCTAATGCAAGTGGCCAAATATCAAAGGCAAGTTGACGACGCATATGCCATTTGAGATATTTGCTATGGTTTCAGTCATTCTTTTTCTTCATTCTTAGCGGATGTTCGAATGAGACGGGAAGGTCCCATCCTTATCCTCTTGCGTCACGTTTGTTGTCCAAAGTTGTATCGCATTATCCAAAGGTGGGTACCGCGATTGTTGACAACGTAGTACAGTTGTCACTGGTGATATAGTGACGCGTGACCCATCCCGATTTGAGTTACAGATGGCCGGAGAAGGATGTATAGAATGGGCGTGTTGAAAATTCAGCTACTCACCTAAAGACTTCCCCTCTTGCACCTTGAAAAGCAGGTTCATCCTCCGATGTCAATTCTGGATCGGAAGCGTGATAAACCCCTAAAGCTCTTTCTTCATATACATTCGTCGATCTGACAGACATGGCAATTGCTATTTGGTCAACTACCAATTTGATAGCTCAAGAGATGACTCACGATAGATGGCTACATACATCAGTACCTTCCATGTCAGCACACTTCGCTAACCGCATTTCATCTTCTTCGTGGCCTGCGGGCCTATACCCATTGAGACGGAGAGGTGATGGATGGTTGGACCTGAGAAGGGGAGATGAGTAGCGGGACATACGACATATAACATTCTGTCTGATCAGCCAGCAGAAATCAAACGTAGTCAAAAAGGAGATATGAAGAGGAGGGGAAAGACGACGTACAAAACAGAAGGTGCCATACTGCTCACGCTGACCACACCAAATCCCGAACCTCTCACACTCAGACTTTGTATGACGGCATCTGAAAATCGTTGAAACGGACTGATGTCTTTTAAAATTGGAAGTCCGATGTTGAGGACCAAATAGCCGAAGAGTTCAATAGCACTTATCATCAGCTAACCCTTGAAGACAAAGAGGGACTGACGTAAATGTCGCCAAGGCAAGAGTGAGATACCAGGTTTGATGACTTGGAAAAAGGTACAAAAAGCATCTGAATTGGTTTAGCTCAAATTGCATGGAGTACAGAGCCTAAAAGAGTCGAAGGATTGGAGTTGGCGGCACTACTTGATAGGTGTCGTAAGGGAACGAGGGGAAAGAAGGAGAGGCTTACCGTCTGGGATGATCCAGGAGGAAATGTAGCGTCTCATTCGTCTCCCCCTTCCGCCAGATCTTCGTCCCTATCCATATGAACAACCGGAGGGTCATGGGCAAAGCATGATTACCAGCAAGCATGACGAGTGCGATGACGTAGATGAGAATGTAACAAGATGCGAAAGGAGCAAGACCTTGATCTGTCAATCTGCTATGGTCAGCACGCGTATTGTCCATCCCAGTCAGACCCTTCATTATACGATCATAAATGACATTTTCGTTCATCCAGAGTGAGGAGACCAGCGGTCACAGGAGTGATGAGAGGTACTAACGTCATACCACATCCTGTATAAGCGGACACAGCAGCGAACAACGAGGCCCAGGTTTTGTTGACCGTCCGAGCTTGAACACCCGTTTGAGCCTGATAAGCACTGTCATATGAGTGTACTTGGGAAAAGTAAATCGCCAAGATGGCAAAAGGTATGATCTGACATAATGTGATATACTACACATCAGCGATGTTCCATAATGTGGAAAGAAGACCTACTGCTGGGACAAAGATACTGAGCAGCCGAAGAGCACGATATTCTACACCTCCTAAACGCTCCAAATCCTCGTCATCCAGTTCTTCAGTGAAGAAACGACTGTTACGTCCTACCACCAAAGCACTCAGCATTTCCGGCATCCATTTACTGACTTGAGTGCTTAAAGACCAACCCTTTTCCTCGCTCTCCAAATCATTTGAGACTTCACCATAACGATCATATCGTTTAAGCTCTGGTAGTGGATCGTGAGTCAACAAAGTATGTGACCTCACTGGTTGGGTCAACTTTCGTTCGAGGGTTTTCCTAGTCTTTTGAGGTAAAAATGTCTTCACCAGTAATTTCCAAGGAGAGGGAAATCCTCCATAACCCGCATGAAGAGGATCATGAGGTGCCGCGACTGGATGTTGTGGGAGACGAGGAGGAATGACAGGTGTATGATAATAATGTTGATTATTCGGATGTAGATTAAGCATGGCACGATGAGGGGATGTTGATGGACCTCTTCCCGTCGACATTGTCATGGATCGTGCTGTTTCTCGTACTCGTCTTCGAGCGTGATAACCTTCTTCCTGAGTCAAACGACGGGGAAACATATTGCGTCCTCTTGTACTCTCGATAAAGGAAGCAGCAAGGGGAGAGTCAGTGAACCGGACAGCCGTACCGTCCCGATTAACATCTTCACTGTCCGTATGGTCACCTACAGAACCTCGTAGAGTCGTCTCATTGAATTCATGGTTCTGCTTGACATTGGCGGCAGCTGTGATCCCTGCCAAACGCGCATCAAGTTCGTCTAGCCGGAACGCAGGGGGTTTCTCAGTGGTTGGAGTTCGGGCTGGCCTTGGGTCTAAGGGAGGGGAGATCAGACCTTTGTTGAGGTTTTTACGTCGAGCGATAGCAGCGGCTCTCTGGCGTAGACTGGCAAATCGGTCAAGAACTCCTGCGGCAGGAGGCATGAGAGTGTTGGTACGATGGAAATGATCATTCTTCAGAAGCTGGTAGCAGTGTTGTTTGAAATATCGTTTCCGGACGAGGACCATGAAGAATGAGACGACTGAGTAGTCTCCAGCGAGAAAGAGAAGAAATAACAAAACTTGTTGGAAAGTGTTGCAAGCGGAGATGCTAGAGGTTAATTGTATGACATGTCATAACATGTGGGTGTACGCACTTGATAGTGACCAAGCCCGTCACTCTACATGTCAGCTGGGCTCTCCCGCATTGTCAGTCCACACCTGAACAAGGTCAGAAAAACATCATGGAGAGCAGTACAAAAGTCGAGATAGAAAACAGGACATGCACTCTATGGAAAGGGCGAGTGGGATGAGAGAGGGATCTTACGACATGGCAGAGAAGCAAACGAATAAAGAATCCACAAATGTCACCCTCTGCGTCCCCGTATTGGCGCTATTAGCATTCCCTGTCGCTGACCCATTGGAGGCATAGAATATACAAGCCACAATTAGTGGGACGAAAGTGAACACCGCTAAATGAATTCGGAAAAAGTTAAGATGAGGTCTGATCTTCTTCCACCAGACGACGATCTTTGTGTCCTTTCTTGCGTCAGGTTCACCAATGATCATTTGGTCCATTCTCTGTCTTCGTTCCGACTCGATATGATGGAGAGTTGGTGAAGATTGAAGAGGGAGTAGGGGAGGGGAGTTAGGTGTGGGAATAGCAGTCTGTGACATGACGCCCTCGGAGCTGTTCGGGGGATCGGGGTCGAGGTGTTGGCACGGAGCGGTTTGACTATGTCAAACGTGCGATGAGACGATGTGATAGTGTGATGCTAGCCCTGAGGGATTAG
Source organism: Tremella mesenterica DSM 1558 (assembly GCF_000271645.1). Lineage (NCBI taxonomy): Eukaryota > Fungi > Basidiomycota > Tremellomycetes > Tremellales > Tremellaceae > Tremella > Tremella mesenterica. Next base: position 2,812,603 of record NW_006711225.1, read on the forward strand.
CATGACGATAACAATTAGAAACTAGTAGCTTCTGGAACAGCTGGCTGGATGTTCAGTTGGGCGGTGATTGAAAAAAAGTTGATGAATTGTTAGAGGTTTGGGGTCCTTTGATGGAGCTGTGCGGCATGGCGGCATCAGCATCATTTATCGTCATTGTCTCTGTACCCTCACACGTGGGATACGTGTCGCGTCCAGGCCTTTGCAGAGTTTTCACGTTGCAAGAGTGATCCATGGACTTGGCAGAGTGTGTTCAACGAGTTTACACCTTGGTTGGGGCCGTTGGGGGGGGGGAAGAAGCAGGTTTCGGGGTGGAACGTGAGAAAGACGACATTATCAGATCCTGCAATGTGGCGATGCATAGCATGTCTGTCTAAAAGAGTCGATGTACGATTGACTTGAAAACGTTTTTCACCTATTCAGATGAGCTCGGTTCCGTAATGCTTAAAAGAAATGATGATAGTAGCGTGGTCAGTGGCACTCACATGACGACACCTTTCCCACCACCAAAAACCCTTCCACTCACCACCACCCCACTTCCTTCCGATCCCTTCTTAGCTAAACTTATTATTCCTTCCTCCTCTGTGACATTCCGCACTGATACTAGCTCCTTCACTCTGAGAATTTGACCCGCCACAGTAGGCCCGAAAGGATGAAGAACAGAGGAATATCGTCTGTAGAGTCCTAAGGCTTCCAAGGTCCCGCGAGCTTGAGGAGGTAAACCTATAGGCGATCGAGTGAGAGTGATGAGGTGATGTGTGACAGTGGTATCGGGTAAGACTCGTGGTGCTTGGGTGGCAGAAACGGATGATGAGGGAGATGTTGAGGTGGATGCTTGACGGAAGGAATGGGAGATAGGAAGACGACGTATTGATCGAATGAAAGATGTCATATCGAGTACCTGCCTCACTTTCAAAATGTCTACCAAGATTTATATAACCAACAGATGCTTTCTAGCAGAGGAGGAGAGACACTTGTGACCAGAGTAGTTGTATAATTAACGTCTTCCTGATAATGCTGGAGGAAAGTCAATGTGGGTAAAAAAGCGAAACTGAAGTCTGTGCGGGGATTGGAAGAAATCACGTGACTTCTTCTTCCACCAACGAAAAAACCTTCCTTCCTCTTCAAACCGATTCAATCAGTCACTGCTATCTTGTCTTTCAAGGTCGAGTCAATCAGTATGGGACGTGTTCGTCATAAAAGGTATGCCCCTTAATTATTCTGCTGCCATGACAAACAATCGAAGCTGATTTCAGAACCCATCACGCCAGAAGAGACGTTCACAGAGCCTCCAGGACTCGTGCTCGTGTGAAGGATTTAGATCAGATACAGGATGATCTTCGACCGGAGAATAGAACAAAGTTAGAGACACAGCCATTAGACGAGGATAAACCTGGATTAGGTCAGCATGTAAGTTGTCATCGAGCTCCCTCCTGTGTCATACACGTATAACAATGACCGGCGATCCGTCATTTTGGACTATCGGCTTGCTTGAACACACACCATTAGCCGCTTGACATCATTCTGGTGGGAGGGCTGTGTTTTGTGAGAGAGAAGGCTGATGACACAGTATTGTGTGGAATGCTCGAGGTACTGCGAGACGGAGATAGCTTTGAAGGCTCATTTGAAATCGAAAGTACATAAGTGAGTGATGTTTCGTCTATCTTTCATCCTCTCCACTCCTTGCCATTATGTGGGTCACTAACATCGTGAAAGTACGACTCATTACAGTCTCTCATATATCCCATGCGGACATGCCTTGCCATACAAGAGGAACTACGTTCGAGGAATGTCTTAGAATGGAGAAATAACCAAATGGACAGCACTTACTATCAGACGTCGACTGAGAGAATTGAAACAACCCGCCTACACAGTTGAAGAATCTCAACAAGCCGCCGGTTTGGGTGTGGATAAACGTCAGAGGGGTGTAGAGGAGGTAGTGAGACGGATGGAAGAGACCGGTGTGAAGGATGCAGAACAAATGGCGATATCAGCACAGTCGACTATGTGATACGACCAATCGATTCGTACATCTACGTCAGCTACGAACGAACTTCCCTTCTCACATCAAGAATCCAATCCATGACTAGTCCGAGGATTCGAGGATAATCACGGGGAGAGACTGCGAACATGTGAATGGAGATGGATAGTCGAACCTTAGGATCCAAGCAAGACGAATTTTGGTCATTGTATCGTACGTACATACATGCACCAACATTTGCATAAACCTATCATACTACGTACATAACAAGTCGTGAGATGTTTTCATGAAATTTACTAACGTGACATCTAGCCACTCACCCGAACTCAACTCGGTATACACCATGTATTGTAAATCCTCTTCCAATGAATGATCTCTTATCGTCTTCTCTTCGTAGTCCCTTGTAACCTCTTCTCCTCCGCTTCTAACCTTTCCACTTCCTTTTGCCAATACAAAACCCCATCAGCAGCTTTTCTCCTTCTTTCCCTTCTCTTCATCTCTTCTTCATTCCCATAACCAACCACAACACTGGGCGTCCTACTGTGTCCGACGACTCCCACGACACTCATCACTTTTCTCGCTCTTGCCATCCTACTTTTACTAGGTCCTTCGAATGCAGGCAGTTCGGAATCGCTGGATACTTCGGCGGTTCGTCTGACTTCATCACGAGCATTCTCCAGGGATGCTCGGGCATGAGGTAGAGTACCGGGTTGAAGACCGAGGAGAGAGGCGGCTTTGTGTGATAAGGAGAATGGTTCGTCTGATGATGAGGGAGGGGAACGGGAACGACGAATGATCGGGTCGGATGGAGAGTCTGCGTGGGGTGTTACAGGGCGAGAAAATGATGGGAGTGAAGATGGAGAGTCTGGAAGTCAGTGGGTGTCTACTTGTCCCGTCCGCGCAGTCTGTCGTACGGCTGGTATAATTGACTCCATCTCCGTCACAAGCTCTCACAGTTTTTATTGCACACTCCGTTTACATTTGGAACGGCATTTCAGGCACAACGGATAGAAGTGAATGTGGGTTGCACGGATGGGCAAAGTGATCATCAATCTAGAAACTAGAAAGATGTTAACTCACCAGACAACTCTCCCATATCTTCATACTCATCATCCATCCCTTCTTCACTAGCCAAATCTTCACTATCATCCACCACTTTCTCTCTTTTCTGACCTTTCATGACTTTCATCGAGACGGTCATCTTGTTCTCTTCTGCTGGAGGTGTGAGCTGAGTTGGGTTCAAAGTTCCAACAGTCGTCTCGAACATCTTTGTCTGTTCTTTATTGATGTATCGAGTGGCGATTACTGCAGATTCCACCTATTTTGTCAGTCCAGTGGCAACAAAATGTTCCAGTATCTGAGAGGACTTACACGAAAGAGATAATGGTATTAAGCCAAGTGAGAAACAAATACGAAAGGAAGAGATTTTCGACTAGATCCAAGGATGAAGGGCGTAGTTTCACAGCTGGCGGCAACAGTAGGTTATATATTCTCCACGCCCTCAACGCTCCGAATCAAGTATCAAAAAGTCAAAGCTCCAAAGGCCAAGGGGGCGATGTGTGGGTCGTTGTAAAGGACCGGTTGAAGAATACCTTTGTTCTTCCCCTTTCAGTTAGGATTTTTATATCTTTGTTCCCACTTGTACATTTCACTAGTCAGGTGTGGGAAGAATGAAGAATAGTGTGGGATCGTATCTGAGACGAGGAGTAGTAACCAAGACGACGCGTAAAGAGGTTGAATACGGGTATATGATACGCGATATGAGATACAGTCGACTAGGTGATGTATGATGTATCCTCGTCTCCATCACACACATTGTGTGGAGCATGGTGGAGCGCAGCGTTAAGGTCATGGGGCATGGGGCAAGGGGGGAAGACGAGTGTAGAGGAGAAAAGATGAAACACCTTAGAAAGGATGTGCCTGTGAAGGATGTTGGAATCTTTTTTTTTCAAAAAGGGACGGGACGTTTTGTAAGATCACAATCATTGATTCAGAATCACGGACTGTCGGGGACGGGGGTTAAGGGGAAAGGACGAGGACCGTGCGTCTCGGTGAATGTCGCATCGGACAATAACGCTTTGACATGTCTGCAGCCTGCAGTGTGTTCTTTACAGGTCACAAACGAGCTGTCTATTGTCGATGCATGCTTCTTGTCAAAGATGAAACATCAGTGAGCAGTGGTCTATAAAAAACGTGTTTCCTCGGTACTTCCCTTCTCGTTCAGCATCACCTTGAAGAATTTGCAGCATGCATTTCTCATGTGGCATGTGGCATGTGGCATGTGGCGTGTGGCACAGGTCAACGAATCGACCAAAAGTGCCACATTCGCCAAAGGGGAATCTTCGGACGCAAGATCCTTACGACGGAGAAGAAAGGTTTCCCTTTCGGCTCGCGGGCTCACGGGACCGAGGAGGTCCTTGGGGATCATGAATGATCGACGTCGTGTCACTCTGGCTCAGCCAGCCCAAGGAGAAACGGGCAACATTAAAGAATATGTTGGTTTGTGCCTTCGGTTTCGGACAAGAACGTTTGACCAAGTCAATCAAGGAAGCAATTATCATACACTCTTGATTCATCCATATCCTACATCTGCGGATACTAATCGACTTCCTAAGTTGTGAGCCACGTGTACTGTCCACTCCTTTCTGAAACCAAATTTCCTGTGACCAGGACTGCTTGACCACTATTTGCCCTGCGCTTCTAAAATCATGGCGTTCAAGTCCTCAATCCTCTCGAGTGTTGCCTTTCGAGAAGCCGATATCAATCGTTCCTGGCTTTTCGACTTCTTTATATTCCCACCGCTTGGACGTATTGTGGAAATCTCCACTTCGTGGGCAAGTTCAGTTGGAGGGTTAACAGTGAGGAGAAAAACCAATGTATCGGTCGCGTGGGATTTATCGACACCCGCTGTTAAGGTAAACTTGGAAAACGTTGTCGGTGATCCAAAGCCGTCCTTCCCCGTGACGTAGCTCCTGGCGATGCGCCGTGTCCGTCTAGTGAGTCTCTTTCTCTCCTTTCCGTCAACTGACCATGTTGCTGCGGACGTTGTCGCCGGTGTCACTTGAGACAAACCCAAGTGCCATCTTTGCCGGCCTGTGGAAGTCTTATACACTGATACTTTAATGCCATTTGGCACCTCTTCCACCTCGATTATCTGCTCCTGAGAAGTTGGTTCGGATCTCAGTGAGCGAATAGCTTCTTGTACAGTTGTTATCGCATTTCAGCTCATCTCATCAGCTGTGGGTTCTAGGTGATCCATATTTCCAGGAAAGAAATTTTGTAAGCGACGAGAAGTATAAAAGTCAGGATGGGGGAAGCGGTTTTAGGGTTAGTTCAGGCTTTGTTCATCACTTGGGGGAATAAGTACTCTTCATATGAGAAACTCAAGTCTCTCCTATGGAAGGCTTCTTGGGACTCTCCATTGATCCTTTGCTCCAACGTGAGAATCGGGGACGCGATGACGTTTAGCCTCTCCGCGATCCGCGAGGGGCCCTCTCCGGTAAGACGGGGTTGGAAAAGCTGGATGTGATGGAGTGTAGCCATGATGCTTCGAACGGTCACGGGTTTCGTCATGGGGGATTGAAAATGTGACCTGGGGAGAAATCAATACTGGTTTTACATCATAATTCCCCAGCAGTATTGGCATACTCCGTCAATGTAGGCTCACCATCTACAATGTTCCGTGTCCAGTAAGGCTCCTTGAAACCTCAAGTAGCTCCCCAAATGACATGTCAGGATAGGCAGATTCAGGCGCGTCTAGCAACATGGTTGTCTGCTAAGAGTTAGACAGTAATACGGAAGTGAAGAGAGAATACATCAATTCTACATGTTTTAATACTTATCACATCCCACTCATACGCAGCAAACCAGAGACGATCGAATAAAGTGCAGAGGATAAGTTGAAGGACGGAATATTCGACGGAAGGGGTACTTTTCCTACTGACAATTCGGCCGTCCTGGGCCCATCCTATCGACTAACCATTTCAGATACATAGATCTTTCTATAATTTCTTGGGGTGATGGTGTATCTTTGAGGTCTCACTAACTGTTGTGGTACAATGCAAACAAATCCTTCCAGTAATTACGGTCAGCCAAGGATGACATGACGCTTCAAAGGGTCATGGGCGGAGCCCGTGACACTTTGAAGGAGCACGGATCTTCAGTTGGTCACCGTGCACCCATGTCATACGTTAATCACTCTCGTTATCTCACGCCTTTCTCTCTAATATTCATGTCCACTCATGCACTGTCTAGCTTACATAGAAGTACTCTCATCCGTTTCCTCCCTACCGGATGACTGTTGTTCTGCTGGAGGGATGCTATGGTCATCCGGACCACCAATGGTGTCTGTAGTACAAGTAGCAGATACTTCTGGTCAGACTGGGGAGTTTTCTTCACTATGAAATACAAGCTACTTGAGGTTTCAAAAGCTGTTATGGTCCATCCTGGTTGTAATTCGGGTGATTCATGGTACTCTGTGTCAGTTCCGTTGAAAAATTTGTCGAGTGTTGATCTTAAATGGGCCTCGTAGCCATCAGGTGCTGTTGTGAAAGACATGTTGTGTCGTGCAAACCACTTCCCAATTGCAATCACTGCAGCCTCTCTGCTGTTTCTTGATTTGTCGAGGTAATTGGCGAGCTGGATCTTGAGCGTTCCGTCTTCCCCGTCTGAAACATCCAATCCTCGCGTTGTGGTGAGGGCCTGCTTCTTCCTAAGGATTTCTTCCACAACATGAGATATGTTGTTCACAAATATTCTCCCAGTCCATTTGCCAGGAGAAGAGTCTATAGTGTTATAGCTGCTGCTCATACTTATGTCGATCCCAGAAAGGACTGTAGTCAACCTTCAAAATGTTATAAGTAAAGAATGAAAAATGTTTTGAAGAGTGAAGAAGTTGCTGAGATCACCTCCTGGCTTTTATGCCTTTTCATAAGTCTACCTACTAACCAGACTGTTATGTTTCCCCCTTCTTCACACAGCCTTCCCTATTCACTGCCCCCAATGCTATATAGAGGTACAAAAGAAGGTGAGAGACGTGATAGCAAGATGACGAATTTGAAATGTCCCAAAGTTTTCAAGTTGAATGGATCGATCCCCTCTAGATCCGGCCGAAATTCTAGCCTTCAACCTTCCATTATACTAGCACAGCGTGCAACAAGAGGATAGCCTGAAAGCAGTGTGCGTGACATATTCAGGAAGGTATGTGGAGCGCTCGTCGTTTTAGAAGTTTTCGATTTGTGATAAAGGATGACGTCCGTGCGTTCGTCCGTCATGATCGTCGAACGTTGCTCACCTCCGAGATGATGGTCGATCTTCCCCGTACCGAGGCACAAAGGACCCCGAATGGTATCCATTACGAGTATTCTTCGTCAGATTGTCTCATCCACACCACCATTTTTGACTCCCTCTGGTTGGGTACCCGGTAGGAACTTGTCAGGATCACGCGATCACGGGTACCTTACCTGGTAGTCGTAATCCATTTCCTGTTCCCGTCTCCGTCTCATGTTCCCGCTACCGGACTTACTCCGTTCCGTACCACGCCTGGTACCAATCCTTCGACACCACTCCCCTTTTTTACATCTCCGTCTTGGCAACTATCATCGTTCTTTCTCTGCTATTCTACCTCAACATCACTTCGAACTACGTACGCCCTTCATCGGTATCATCCCGCGCTCTTTTTAGTATATAGGACGTAGTCTTTTCTCAGCAATGTCTTGTCGAATGTATTTTGTGTTTTCCTAGTTATATCATTTGACATACATCTCATCGATCTTACAGATCTCTTCGATACACTACATCACTAGGTTTGTTCCCTACAAGGCCTCATTGTCACAGCTCATCGACGCAGACTATTCCGACGTCTGGTCCTTTACATAAAATACATTCGACCTTACTTGTACCGAGCAAGACCTAGGTGATTACCAACAACACGTTATTGGTTGTTAACAATGTCCCTTCCTGATTCGCCAACCTTTGATCGCACATCTGTCGCCAATCTTCGTGATTTTCGACACGATCGTCGCACTTTTCAAGCTGAACTCCAAGAGATGCGTCAGCACCACCAAGAACAAACTGAACTTATTGTTCAACTCCAGGCAGAACTTGCTGCCCTTCGAGCGGGGCCGCAAGTGGGAAATGTTCCTACAGTGGGACAAGGGACTCTCGAGAACCAGGGGGAAGAACCTACAGCGCACGGGTTCCCTCCCAATGTGACGGTAATGGGTACAAGCAAGATCCACCCGCAATCCAATCAACTCTCACCGATTTCCAACCACCCCTCGTTGGTTCTGAACGAAACGTTGCCGACTATTAATCAGCAACGTGCAACTCAATCTCAACCAATTCCAATCCCGACGAATACACAACAGGGCCATTCACACCTTAGAACCCCATTTACTAGTACTCCATTCTCTCAAACTCATCCTGAACGTTTTAGACAAGGGACTTACGAAAGGCAAGATCAATATCAGAACCCCAACTACGACTTATTGGGATCAGATATAAGAAAGATAGATATCAAAACCCCCGACACTTTTCACGGGAACGGGGACAAGGTAGATGCTTATGTGGCTGAAGTAAGGCTTTATCTGGATCTTAGGGGAGGAGGAATGAACGATAGATTTAGAGTATTGTGGGCTGCTAGTTATCTGAGGGGGAAAGCAGGAAAGTGGTGGCAAGCGTACTACGTCAAGTCGGAAAAGGACCAGCCAGAGTGGGCTTTCAACTTGGCCCTTTTCTTGGAGCAGGTGAAAAGGATGTTTGGAGATCCAGATAGACACCGCTATGCGGTACAACGTCTGAAGCGCCTTCGTCAAGACAAGTCGGTATCGGACTACTACTCGTCGTTCCTCTCCATCTCGGCTGATGTCGACTGGGATGACCGAGCACTTAAGGATGCTTTCGAATCTGGATTGTCAACAGAAATTCGAGTAGCTCTCGCAAATCGCGAACACCAACCTGAAACTCTTAAAGACCTTGCAGACGCTGCAATTAGTCTTTACGTTCATCTAGAAGGTGTCAAGACTTCTTATCAATGGAACACGGGTTCTGGAGGACAGGGCAACCGTAATAAAGAAGGAGATAGACAGAGGACAAATACACCTAAAGGAAATCCTACTACATCTTCTCCGAAACCTACATATGGTCAACGCGATTCCAACAACCAGAACTTTAAGAAAACGGACAACAACAAGCCCAAATCAAACTCAAGTAGGAAGAGTCTAACCTACGACGAGAAGAAATACAGGAGAGACAATGGCCTCTGCTTGTACTGTGGTAACGCTGGGCACATGGCTAATGCGTGTCCAGAAGCTAAGAAGCGACCACCATTAACAGGATCGAATAAAATCAAGCTGAACACCCTTACTGTAGATAATGGGTATCCTAGGAGGGAGGAGACGTCGTTAGAAAGGGAATCCTTGAAGGATGAGACAGGGGATACAAACCACGTCCACTTCTCATCCATGGTCAAGGAGTTGATGATTCCAACTACGCCTAGTAGCACTTCAACAACACTCATCTCCGTCCCAAACAACAACCAATCGCTTATCACAATTCCTGTCATTGTTATCAGTCAACCAAATGTACATTCCCGAGCCATGGTAGATAGTGGTGCAACAGTGGATTTTGTAGACGAAGGATTTATTGAACGTTCTCATCTCAAACCTACCACAAAGACCCAAGTCGAACAACTCCGTTTACCAGATGGCGCTACACGCCTTCTGACCAAAGAGATACGTCTTCGAATACTATTGGGTGAAGGTTTTGAGGTGTACGAATCAACCTTCACGGTCACAAAAATCCACCCTGCCCCCATCGTCCTTGGACTCACATTTTTGAACAAGATCAACCCAGTCATCGACTGGTCAACACAGACTTTGATCCCACGGCCGTTGGAAACCAACAACAGTTTTCGGTTTCTAAATATCATCAGCCCAGAAGCATTCGATCAAGAGGTAGAACCTACCGATATTAGAGGTGCCGTTTACGCACGGACCGTACCCGAAAGAGAAACAGAACCAAAACAGATTGTACCAAAAGAATATTGGAATTATCTAGATGTCTTCTCTAAAGGTGGAGCAGATAAACTACCTGAACATCGACCCTTTGATCACCGTATACCCCTGGTCGAAGGTAAAACACCTACTTTTGGACCCATATATTCCCTCTCCCATATTGAACAAGAAGCCCTTAAAAACTATCTCGAAGAGAACTTGAATAAGGGTTTCATCACCCCATCAGAAAGTCCTGCTGGAGCCCCAATCTTGTTTGTTAAAAAGAAGGACGGGTCTTTACGCCTATGTGTCGATTACCGCAGGTTAAACGACATCACAGTCAAAAATCGTTACCCTCTACCCCTTATTGGAGATCTACTGGACCAACTCAAATCCGCCAACATCTACTCCAAAATCGATTTACGTGGTGCTTATAACCTACTACGCATAGCAAAAGGGGATGAATGGAAGACCGCTTTCCGTACAAGATATGGCCTTTTTGAATATAGGGTGATGCCTTTTGGACTTACGAATGCTCCTGCATCTTTCCAACACCTCATGAACCACATCTTCCGAGATATGTTGGACAAGAACGTCATTATCTATCTGGATGACATCCTAGTTTACTCCCCAGATATCCAACAACACGTTAAAGATGTTCAACAAGTGTTAGAACGACTTCGTCAACACAAGCTATACGCCAAACATGATAAATGTGATTTTCATGTTCAGATGGTCGAGTTCCTGGGATATGTTATCCGACCTGGGGGAATAGAAATGGATCCAAAGAAGGAAAAGTCAATAAAAGAATGGCCTAAACCAAAAACGGTCAAGGAAGTTCAATCCTTTTTGGGATTCGTTAATTTCTATCGAAGGTTCATTGCAGGGTTTGCACATGTAGCCAAACCTCTACATGAACTTACCAGGAAGGGAAGAACATTCTCTTGGGACGAGAAATGTGACAAAGCTTTTGAAGAACTTAAAATTAAAGTTGGATCAGGACCAATATTACGGCATTTTGATCCAAAATTACCGTGCATTGTGGAAACCGACGCTTCTGATTATGCCCTTGGTGCAGTCCTATCACAACATGAAGACAACGTACTACGTCCAGTTGCTTTTGCTTCACGAAGCATGGCACCAGCGGAACTTAACTACCCGGTGGCTGAAAAAGAACTACTCGCAATAGTTTATGCTTTTAAGGAATGGCGTCAATACCTAGAAGGAACCGAAGTACCTGTGGTAGTCCTTACAGACCATCAAAGTTTACAAGTTTTCCTTACTACAAAACAACTCACCAGAAGGCAAGCTCGTTGGTACGAATTCTTGTCAGAGTTTAACTTTAACATCCAATACAGACCCGGCAAACAGTCGACGAAACCGGACGCTCTGTCACGAAGAGCCGACTACAGGCCATTGGATACGAAACAGACCTCATTATTGTCACAGGGTTGTTTCTTCCTTAACTTCTTAGGACCGACGGCCAATAACTTCGTGGGCTTCGACCTTTACCAACTTCGTTGCTCGAGATATGAAATAGGTGACAATAACTTCTGGGTGTAATAACTTCGTGCTTAACTAACTTCTATCACTAAGACAACAACCAGAGATCGTCAAAGATCTCTGGGAACTTCGGCCCTTAAGTACTTCGTCCTTCCCTAACTTCGTCAACGCAGAACTTCGTTCAACCCGGCGTCCCGAGCTTCGTACCTCGCGAACTTCGTCCCCGACGAAGTTCGTGCCTTCCTAACTTCGTATCCTCCTAACTTCGTATCTCCCTAACTTCGTATCTTCCTAACTTCGTATCCCCCTATCTTCCTACATGACTAACTTCGTCCTCGACGAAGTTAGCCTCCTAATACCCTCGTGGGTGGTGAAGTTCATGCGAACTGGGTCGTTGATGGCGAACTGATGTCCAAAGGAACTTCGTTTGATGGGGAAGGGTAATGTCACGCGGCGCCGCGTGACAGTCGCCCCCTCCTTGAGCGCGAACGTCCTCGTGAGCGAACATCAACGCCAAAAGGAACAAAATAACTCAGCATGAAGTTCGGTTCTCACCCTTCTCCTCAAACCCAGGAGGAACGGCGTCGTATTATTCAGCATGAACATGGTGGAAAAGATGCAGGACACCCTGGTTGGAGAGTAACATTGAGAAAGATCAGCGACTTGTGGATTTGGACTGGGATGAAAGAGGATGTTAGAAAATATTGTGAGGAGTGTGAAATTTGTCAACGTACCAAAGCAAGACGACAAGCGCCAGCTGGTCTCCTACAACCCCTAGAAGTGCCCGGACAACCGTGGGCCGACATTACTTGTGACTTCATAGGGCCCCTGCCACAGTCAAACAATTTCAACTCTATCTTGGTAGTTGTTGATAGGCTAACAAAAATGGCAGTCTTTATTCCGACCGTCACTACAATAACAGCAGAAGACTTTGCGGAATTATTTCTCAAGAAAGTCTATACAAGGTTTGGTGTACCAAACTCAATTGTCTCCGACAGAGGCTCACTATTCGTCTCCCGGTTCTGGAGAACGTTCAACACGTTGTTGGGAACGGATCTTAAATACTCAACGGCGTACCACCCACAAACCGATGGACAGACGGAGAGAGTGAACCAATGGCTCGAACAATATCTTAGAATATATGTCAATACAGAGCAGAACAATTGGAGCTCTCTGTTACATTTTGCCGAGTTATGCTACAACACCAACTGGCACAGCTCTATTCAAATGTCTCCCTTGAAAGCTTATTCAGGGCGGGACTATAGAACCAACATGATGCAGCCTCTTTACAACAGGGCTACACAGTTTCCTTCACCCCGCGCGACCGAAAGAGTTACAGCTCTAGGTAAACTCCAACAACGTCTAAAAGAAAACCTACAACATGCGCAAGATAATTATAAACACCAATATGACAAGAAACATAGAAATATAGTGTTCGATGTAGGTGACAAGGTTTGGTTAGACTCAAGGAACTTAAAGTCATTGAGACCCACGAAAAAGCTGGATCACAGATTTGTGGGACCATACAAGATCATTCAGAAGATCAATGATAATGCTTACAAGCTGGATTTACCAAAAGAGATGTTAGCAAACAAAATACACCCAGTATTCAACGTAAAGTTGCTTGCAAAATCTAAAGGACAAGTAACTGAATCCGAACCAGCCTTGGTAACTTCCAAACAAGACGTAGTAGAAGAGGAGGAAGACCTATATGAGGTTGAAAAGGTGGTAGGAAAAAGGAAAATTAGACTTCCTGGTCGGAGCAAGGCCGAGGAACAACTCAAGATTGTCTGGTTTGGATTTCCTGAAGAGGAAGCCACCTGGCAACCGTTGGAAACCATCAAGACCAACCCTAAAGTAATAGAATTCCTAAAGAATCCAAACAATTCGAGGATGGTTTCCAATGACACGTCGTTGAGTAATAATGTACTCCATACAAAACGACACAGAAAACCGACTGTTAAGTCGCGTTTTGCTGAGACCCTCTAGGGGTCTCAGCAATTATACAAGTTTCAACAATACTTCGACTTGACCGAGAAAAGATTGCATGATGATTGTTTCTATAAACAAATTCAATACTATCTACAGGTAGTAGGCTTCATTCCACCCATACCACACAACAAAGGACACAGTAATGGATACAAACACCTACGCATCCGGTTCCTCAATGTTGTCACCTGCTTCGTAATCCACTGGGTCAGTATCCGAAGTTGACGAACTGGATTTATCATCGTCTTCTTCAGTCTCTTCATGCTCCCCGTCCGACGGTTCAGTGTCTGATTCGAAATTTTGGACAGCCTTCTGTTTTCCTTTCGACTTTTTCGACTTCTTGGAGGACGAACCAATTTTTAAGATGGGGGCTACCCTCTTCTTCTTGTCAGGCATGGGGGCGAAATTCCAGTTGAAGTGACTATGGTCAGGGATTTGGATATGAGACTCGGTGCCAAAACGAGTTTGGACCGGAAGACGATTATCGGGACCAGAAATTTTACAATCATTGAGTTTCTGAAGGTCAGGAACTACATGTGGTAGGAAAGGAACACCCACTTGACAAAGTTCACCCACACTACGATAAACATCATTCACTTGTTGTCCAACCATAACCGCATTTTCATCAGTTTTGTCGATGTCCCGGCCAAAACGGTGATCCAAGAGAATTATATTCGCCATGGCTTTATCGAGGGTTCGGTACATTGTTCTCCATTGAGACAGCGACAATTTCAGTTGGTCTCGGGGACCAATACGAGAATCGATAGCAAAAGAACATGTACCTTGATCTACTAGACACCAGTAACAGCTAAAAGTTAACAAACAACACCTGGTACGAAGCAATTCACAACTCACTGTCCACCGATATGGTATTGTTCAGAACCAAGGAAACGAATGACGGGAACTAAGCAGGGCCACTTCTTTGTAAAATCTTGCCAACGAGTAGGTTTGGCTAGCATGTCTTCACAGCAATCACACGGTTGTGAGGCATACCCAACGATGGTACCTTCGGTACCAAGAACTTCGAGAACAGGATCAACTTTCGCCCTTGTCGACTCGGCTTTTGTTGATTTCCAAGAACGAAGGTATTTGATAAAATGCTAGTAGTTAATACTCAAAACGTACAACGTGTAGTAACAAACTTACTTGCACCTTCACAGAAGAAACATCGATGGGTTGGAGAACAATATCGTGATAAGAATTCTGACGACCACCCGGCTTGGGAACAACAACTACTGGACCGTCACGATACGGGGGTCCGGAAGCCTCGACACCACCCTTAATTTTACGATTGTTAGGGGTTTGGTATTCCACGTTGGGAGGAACTTCGCGAAGAGGGGTAGAAGGGAATGAGGGACCACCAATGGGAGTTTTTTCACGAGGAAAAGGAGTTAGGTGACGGGGTGCGGGAGAATCTTGAGGACCTTGACCAATACGTTCGGTGGACGGTCCAGCGGCGGCAACAGGTCGAGTAGAACGAGCTACAGGAGAACGAGAACCATGAGAACGACGGCGTTTCTTTACCTATCTCGTCAGCCAAAATCCACCACTAAAGCGAAAAGAAGGGGGATTTTTTCGTTCCAAATTCGCACGGATCAACTCACGGACGCTGCGGTAGCCTTCTTCAACGAGGCGGCCTGTCTACGAGTGACCATTGTCAGTAAAATAAGGAAAATGTGTGATAAACGTCAGAATGGGTTAAAAGGAAAGAGTAAAGAGATAACGAGAAATGAGGAGAAGAGAAGGATTCGAACTACACGACGAGGAGAACATTACTTGATAAGTAATGACACGTCAGGACCACGTGGGATTCCTAACAACCATCAAATTCCCTTGACAACCATCATGACGACGTCGAGACGACGTCTACCGAAGGAGGGGTGTAATGTCAGGATCACGCGATCACGGGTACCTTACCTGGTAGTCGTAATCCATTTCCTGTTCCCGTCTCCGTCTCATGTTCCCGCTACCGGACTTACTCCGTTCCGTACCACGCCTGGTACCAATCCTTCGACACCACTCCCCTTTTTTACATCTCCGTCTTGGCAACTATCATCGTTCTTTCTCTGCTATTCTACCTCAACATCACTTCGAACTACGTACGCCCTTCATCGGTATCATCCCGCGCTCTTTTTAGTATATAGGACGTAGTCTTTTCTCAGCAATGTCTTGTCGAATGTATTTTGTGTTTTCCTAGTTATATCATTTGACATACATCTCATCGATCTTACAGATCTCTTCGATACACTACATCACTAGGTTTGTTCCCTACAAGGCCTCATTGTCACAGCTCATCGACGCAGACTATTCCGACGTCTGGTCCTTTACAGAACTCAAGGACCCAAAGCTCACTAATTTCCCACCCAAGTTTGTCCCAAAGGCTGTCCTGTTTTGAGACACCGTGAAGACGAGTCCCTGGAACTTGAACTCACCTAAGGAATGGGAAAAATGTCCATCATAATCCGCTTACAACCGATCCCGACTTACCTTCCGACCTTGCACCCTACTACACTCATTAAAACCAGGTCGTCTCCGCCCGGGTCCTACATACAGCCCAGAACCTATATCACAAATACGTCGGTAGGGCTTTCCAACAGTCTGCCTAAAGACGCAGAAGAACAACTCCAGTAAGATTGTCAGGAATTTCCGACAGAAGGTGAGTCCACGTCCCTGATAATTCCGGTAGACCCGGCTCAAGTTACAAGGGACTGTGAAAGGGCTCGCATTCCAACTGCATACTTCTGAGTCTCATCATCTACTGCTCGACTCGACACTGATGGCTACGGAGAGGCTACTGTAGGGTGACCGTCTCAGGTGCGTGTTCGGAATGTTTCCTAAAAGATGAAGGTTTGAGACCTTTCATCCTGTTTGGACTCACATTCAAAACTATCCCGGATGAAGATTCAAGAGGGGTGCTCAGACTTAATTCCGAACAAGATGAAGATTCAGGTACTCCCTTCCTGCTTGGTTCCTCATTGGGAACTGTCCCAGGTGGAGATCTGAGACTTCCAATCTTACTTGAGGTCATTAACGGATCGGTTTCAATCTGCTCGTAAAGTGGCGGGAGAGAGTCACTATATTCTGACCTTGTCTCATCATCATCTGAGACCAGATCTTCCTCTCCAAGTTCATCAACTGCCGTCCACTTGGGTGGCTCGATATCATCTGTGATAGGAGGATGACTTGTCATTTCCATGAACAAACCAGACATACCACGTAGATATGCTCGCAAGGTGCCATCTTGAAATACCAAGGGTTCACCCAACTCCCCTTCGTAATCAAGGTACCTTGTCATCACATCGCAGACCCACTTTCTCACCTGTCCTTGCTCTTCTTCAGTGATATTCCAGCTCATTTGGTCGTGCCATTCGGCCGCACGACGTTGGGCTGCTGCACTTCCACCAGGAGGGGGAGCAGTTTTCATGATGGCAGTAAGCTGCCAGGGTTTTGTCTCATCCATCTCAATGCTTCTTGGAGTCCCATCTGGATGGTGATTGAGATACAGCTGCATGTGGTCAACAACCGTCATATGTCGATTGCTGTTCATCTTCAATGTCGTGTGGCAAAAAGTTGTTAAATGTTCTTTGATAGGGAGGTGAAGAGAAAACATTCAGGGGAAAGAACTTCTGGTTTATATGCTTTCAAGTGAGAGACCCTTCTCTTTCCTAGCGCAGATTTCGTCATGCCTTCTTTAGGGCTGTGCTGACTGCTTGATTTGGCAAGTGGAGGCATAACGGATTGACCCCTTGGAGATCCTGCCGTGGATCTAGGTCACTAGTGATCCTTTGATCGCATCACAAGAGGGTGGGAGCCCAGTATCAATCTATGTAATGTTGGAAGGCTCGCTATGCATATCGCAATGATGTAATATGTAGGACGTTTCTCCTAGACGAAAATTTTGAGCTCGGAAGGGATAAAGGATGATGTCTTCTGCGTCGTCACCGCAACCTGCAGTAATCGTACGTACTCTACTTTTCTACTTTGCAAGATGAGGAGTCCATGATATCTCTCAAATCGAGGTCTAAAGGACCCCCTACGGTCAATGCTTCGTCCTGTGGTCGATCCATTGAGATCTCCAAGGATTTAAACCAACAAAGGATGGTGTTTTCCCTACTTTTGATCTCACGAACGACGTCCAAAGGTTTGAGGGTGGTACTGCTGTTGTCATCGCGAAAGAACATGCATGAAACAGGGAGAAAACGCTTCCGTCTTAGTCATCAATCTACAAAGCGTAAGATACAAAGGTAGATCGACATGAAGGATGAGAGATTACATACTTTGGTCACAAGGACCACATTCGGTACCTCCCCTACCTCCCCTCCCCTTTAAAATCATCCCTTCCATTCCTCGCTTGGACCAAGTCAGTCACCTCGCTTTAGACCGACGATCCCGTTACCGCCTTTCACACTTTGTCAACACTCCTTCGTCCACTGACTTTTCTCGCTATTGATCTTCACCGATATCGAGACCCAAGGCACCTCCTGTATTCTGATTGTTCGATTGAGATTTCCCTAAACTGATCCATAACTCTCCGTTCCTTTTCAACACCCAGATACGAGCTCCGTAATAAGTTGTCATTTGTGTTAAGACTTCATCGATGACCACTCCGCGGATATCCAGGTCTCGTAGTTCGGCCGTAAAGTCGCCTAGCGCCATGCTCTGATATATCAGCACGTTTTCATCCTGCGGATATCATACAGAATAGACGAGGAATAAAGACCCAAAAGGTCAGAGAGATCAGGGTCCAGGATAGGGAGTTAAATGAGGGAAGTGTAAGAACTCACCTGACGATCTTGTTGTGATAAAATGTGCAATGCTTGAGCCGTGAGACCTGGCACTTTCGCCAATTCGGAAGGAGTGATATTGTCATCGTCGTAAGTGGTCTGTTGAGAGGACATCGAGAGTGGGAAACTAAAAGTGAGCCATGATCCTTCGCATATCCCATTTCTCAGCTCGGTGCCGACAAAACAAGCATTCCAATCAATCTAAGTATCTACATAGGAAGGGTAGAAGGGTGAAAGGGAAGACTCACTTGTAGGTGTTTCTTCGCGAGTTGTTGGTGGCAAAAACAGAGTCACCAAAGAGATCGCGGTTGATCACTTATATCCTCAGTAGAGTCGACCCAAGTTTGAGTAGCGAACGTGTACGCCGGAAGAACCAGTTCTTCCCCCCGCTACCGTCTTCTATCAACTCGCGCGTTCAGATACAGATCCACCGCGGAGCATACAGACCAACTTCCTATGGTATAAACACTCGCGTACGTCGAACGGGAGGACCAGAAGTGGGGAACCGCAATGAAACAGAATCAAGACCGACAATGCAAGGGTTTCGGGTCGGCGAAGAAGGAAAGAAGCTTGCCGGACGCCCGAGGGAAAGTGGGGTAGATGAAGGAAGATACTTCCCTCGGAATTACATAGGTAACAACGTGTTTCGATAGACATCGATGGAAAGGAAGAAAAACGCGGGGTAGAGAGACAGCGGATAAAGTGAAAAAGCCTCGTGGTGATTACTGAAACGCCACCACGAGGCAAGATCATGTGTCTTATTTGATCGCCTTCAACTTCTTCTGATGGAGAATCTTTCGGGTCATACCTGAGGTCGTAATGGTAGACGGAACAGTGTAGCCTCGTGTTTTGATTATATTGTAGTAGTTCGTACATTACCGCGATGACGTGACGTAGTAGAGGAAAGAGTTGACCGGAGAGGAACACTAAAGATTCAAAAGGAAGGTGAGGACTCTGATCCGCGGTAATTGGGCGCCCTGCAGAGCTTTTCTTTCTCCATGTCAGTCGAGCAATCTGAAGTCGCCTCGTGTAAATGCGTCATACATCCAATCTGGTTTCGAGGACAGAGCTGCGAAAAATCGGATATTGTGAAGTTGTCATCGATGGCGCGCCGGTTCTTAGGATCTCCAGTTGAGATATCCCTCGGTTTTCTTCGGTCCATAGTCTTCGCCTCGTGTCTTTTCATTGCCGTTTCGTCCGAGCTGAGGGCTGGTGACCCGGCCAGGTCGGGAGAGAGATAAGGGTAGGTATGGTCGGTCAATATATTGGGACCTGATACAAGGCATCATTCGGATAGTGAGAAGGCCACAGGGGAGGGATCTAATCACAACTCGTAAGGTAGATGAACAGAAGATCAGAAGGGGGGTCTTTGTTAGATGATGATGATGGTCTGAGATCGAAGCCGAAAGATCGGAGGGGCGACAAAGATAAGAAGGAATGGAATAAAGATTGTAGGTGATGATAGAGGATGCATCAGACACGCCCGAATCCTGTCTTTCAGCGTCAATCACACAGCTGACAGATTTTCACTTACATTATACCTGGAACGACAAGAATAGTAACTTAGCGTCTCCGAACGCTCTCAGCTCTATATATCCACCCACGGCCTAGTCAGACGCTTGGTACAAGCCACTCGCCAGGAGCATCAGCGACAAGCCACCTCTCTGGACCATGCCCTCCTTCGAGACAGATCCCTCTGTCCTCTCCATGGCAGCCTTACTTCCGTGACATATTCCATGAAATGTCACTGTGGGTTCATACTGGCGCTCGTAGAACCATATACCGAAGGGCACAACTGGGACTAAGGTTGGATTCCGAAGCTCACACTCAAGAGTGAAAAGAGCCTTCCCAGCGTCCGTTGGCTTGAGTGTTGAGACCGATGTTCAAGGAGGTTAATTGCTCGGAATGGTGAAGTCAAGTGAAGAGGTTGGAGCGTGCTCAGGGTTCTATTACCGTTCTTCATAGCTGATTGGTAGGGGTGATCATTGATGTTGAACAGTCATTATCCACATGTATGTATGGAGTGGAGCGCTCTTATGAGTTTCTCAGAGTAAAGTAGTCCATCGCATAAGCAAGTCACCCATTGATATCTCTAATACTTTTCTCGTCGATCAGCCCGAACCTAGGTCCGAGCTCTGGAAGCGGGATCAAATCTTGACTCTACAAGGGACGTGCGTCTCCATCAACGTCAACAACGAGACTCTCTGACTCTCGACTCAACCATTGGGACTTTCGTCCTCTCCTCACTCTACTCATACACTCACTTATAACAATGGTGAAGGAGAGAGCTTACTCCAGGCGGGAGTTAGAAAGTCTACGGAGAGCTGACCTTCAACAGCTTTATAAAGTATGTGTCTCGACTTTATGTCATCATAGCCACATTCCCTGTACACAAACCGCCCTGTCCTCAAGTCTGTGCTCGTCTCATCTTTACCCGCCCAAACATCTGGATTGTTCTTCCTGAATCATGCTGATCCCAGATACATGGACTGAAAGGGGCGAACCAGAAATCAGATGTCTTATTAGAGAGTCTATTGGAATACTTCACTTCTACCAAATTCCTCAACACTGCACCCCCTGCTCAATCTCGTCATGCACAACGACTCAAGAGTATTCCACCTCAAGGTGTTCGGATGGGTACTGGGAGAATAGAAGATCCGCAAATGCGGAAGGTGGCTCCCATACCTAGAAGGAGTCCTTCGAAAAAAGATACAGAATTGGGGAATAGTAGTAGTACTTTGACAGGTGGCGGGAATGGATCGTCTATGGTCTTACCTCCAACGCAGGAGACACCTTCTGGTGCACAATCATTGAATTCGTCTACGAACTGTGAGTCAAATTTCCCCTTCGTATGTGATTCAATTTATGTGGTCAAATAAATTGAAACAGTGGCTGACGAGTAGCGCAACATAGAGCCTCCGCTTCCTCGCAACCATACTCCAGTCTATCCGTACAAGTCAAAGTTCTATCAAAGCGATTAGATGTCCTCGAGTCCAGAGCCTTTCCTCATCGAGCCGAAATTGACCAACTTCGAGAACAACTACGCTTGCTCGATGGATCGGTGGCGACCGGATCGGGAGTGACCATTGAACGTGTTGAACAGTTGCTCAAAGAGCGGGATGAAATGTGGGAAGCTAGACTGCAAGCTGTTGAGATTAGATGGGCCGCTAGATTGCGATCACTCGCCGAGCAGTTCAATCATGTAGGAGAAGAAGATGACACATCTCAAGGGAAATTACCACAGTTTATCCTCACCGAAGACACACCAACGACTCTATCTCATCTGGGAAAACGACCGACAACCACAGACGACAATTCCGAAGGTGTTGTGCGGGAAGAGGAAGAGTCTTCGGAAAGTGCATCACCTCGAAAACGAGCCCGACTAGATCAAGACGTCGTCAGCACATCTGTGGATGGTGTGTTTCGAATCCCCAAAACGCCAGTCACTTCCCGTCCTATCCCTCAACTACCTTCCACCCCTCCCTTCAACCCTTCTCTTTCTCAAGAACCACGCACGCCTTCTCCCACACATCAGGGACATCTTCCCGACAATTCGAAGACGCCCTCCGCTTTCGGCCCGGATTTCTTCGCCGACCTCCCTCACATCGCTCAAACACCAGATCGTCGAGGTGCGACGGAACTATCGTACCCCCTCTTTGCCACGACTCCTCGACCCGGGGAACCGCGGAGTCCGACATTGGACGCACCACCGTCCGCATCTCGCCGGCGGACGAACTACGGAGAGTTGGCTATGTTGACTCCTGGTCGATTGCGTCGTGGTGATTCCGCTCCTCGTGCTGTCTCTCAAGCGCATATGGATCTTTCGACCATTACCGAAGCTACCGAAGAACCATTCTTAACCAGCGTAATTCGAGCTCGTACTATCTCTGCCGAACCTATGCCTGCCGATTTACTTGGGCCTATTCTCTCCCGCGACCATCGGTCGAAAGACTCGATCATGACTCCTCCGGCTCTTTCTCCCTCTCCATCCATTGCCGATTCACACTTCGCTCCGGTCACACTGCCTCCGACTCAGAGAAGTGGGGCGACTGTTCCAAGTGCTCGCACGAGGGGAGGTTCATCGCCCGCTAGAGAATATATGGAGGTTGCATTGCGCGGTTTGATGAACCCTCAGGATTCACCGAGCGCATTGGCCACACCCGGACATAGGACCATGCTAGGTACGGAAAGATATAGGGATTCGAGGTTTGGGGATGTACCTATGGCCGAGTGGGCGTCTCCAGGGATGGATGTGTTGTCTACACCAGGGTCGGGTCCGTTTCGTAGGGAGGGATAGACGGTTGAATGGTAGGTGTCAAAGTGTTCGTAGTTGAGCAGACGAAGATAATCATATTGATTGGTTGGGGGGAAATCATCTTGCAACATATGATTGAATATAATGCTAGTGTTGTATAATAAAGGTCTCTGCGATCAGTGTGTCTTGCATTTGTTATATATCTTGCCGAGTGTGGAAAATATCACGGATAGACTAACTGAAGTAGTATCTCAACGTGCTGAATAAGGCACCAATTTTGAAATGTGGAGGTTTCAATATATGGCGTCAACGATTTCATCCCATCTTTTCTAGTGTTCCTTCTTATCTTTGATTCTTAAACATGAGGCCATAAAGCTTTGTTCTCTATTGCGCCATCCACTGCTTTCCCCCCGTCGATACATCCTCGAGTTCATCCATGCTTTCATGACCCTCGTCTATCCTGTTCCACCCATTGACTGAAAGACCAGAATCAACATAGGATCATGACGACCTCTTCACCCACTCTTACCCCTTTGTACCTCATCACGACCTCTCAAACTCCCTTACCTCTTCGTTTCCCTCGACCTCAAAAACCTAACCTCGTTGTCCCTCCTCTGATCCATCGTTCACTTCATTCTGCCCTCGATGCCGACCCACCATCCATCGTCAAATCCAAAGGAACCTTATGGATCCCCGATCCACTAACCGTATCTAAACATGATCTTCCATCCATTCAATCAAATCTTCCTCTACCTACTCCACCCAGTTCCGCAATTATAGAGAATTCACAACCTCCTAATCTGATCATCAACCATACTCATGCTCGTGGGAACGAGAATGATGAACTCACGGTGAAACTTCATCTCGTCGGATCTGCTTCACCTTCGATTAAAGCCAAATGGGTGGAAGAAGCATTACGTATCTTAGGTGAAATCAAGGGGTTGTACGGTGCAAATCATCTTTTACTAGGATTCAAAGGTGTGGATTATAAAGGTAAAAAGACTGATAAGAATTGTCAAGATGATGTTTCCAATCAAGGAAGTGAAGATGAGAAAACGGAAAAGACGTTGGAATTGGAGAATGAAGTTGAAATCATTTGGAAATTGGTTAATAAAGGATGTAATTGTGGTATTGTGGATTGTGATTGTCCTTCAGGTGAACCAAGTAGAGAAAACCCTAAAGAAATTGGAACTCTTTATTTACCTTTGGGTTTGTTGAAGAAATTGACAGAAGGTAAATATCCTGTGAGAGTCAATGCTATGGATACTCCGGATTGTCATCATTTGCCCAAAGGATATACGGAGTTTGCGAGGTCTAAGGGAGTGGAATTATGGGCTGGAGGAGGTGGGGAAGGTTCTGGTGAGTAAATATATCTTTCTTTTACTTTCTGATTTGATTCATCACATTAACACGACCGCCAGGATCATTCATCTACCTGATATACATCAAACCTCCACGCTCCTCTTTCCAGATCTGTATCTGTCATCTACAACCCAGTGTAGAGGGATATTTTTCTTGTCAAGAAGGATCTTTTGGAACCTTCTTCGTTTGTATCGTTGCTGACATACAGATCCATTACCAAATGCACATTTGCACAACCTTCTTCAAGAATTCTCGGGTATTCTGGCGGAACATATAGGTGCTTCTCACCTACTAGAGAAACAGATAGCTGCTACGGAAGATGGATTGGGGTGGGATGAATCGGGAGACCTCGGTGTGGATGTTCGTTGGGTTTTAGGAGTGAGTCACTCTCTCTAGTCTTATTCCCCTTCTCTCAACAATGTCTATCGTTACTACCGTCATTATCTTGAATCACTATCCCGCCACCACCCCGCCTCTCTGTCTCATTGCAATCCTGTCATGTTGTCGGATACTTCATCGTCTCGTAAGCCTCCGCTCAGACTGTCTTTCCTGGAGTGAAACCCACCAAGACTTAAAGGGCATGCTTCTCCATCAATCTCTCCTCCCTTTGGATCGAAGGGAGAAGTGAGCTAATCGCAGTATTCTCTCGTGTCAGACTCTCGAAACGTCGTCACTGATAAAGGGTACGTCTCTTCCTTCTCGTCGACTGAATTCTGACTCCGCAGATACATCGTGGCTGCCTCGATACGATGATATCCTCTTCTAAGCAGGCCGGTGAATCCGTCGCATCTGAAGTTATCCCCAGCATCAGGGCAGCAGAGTGTTACAATCGTCATCTTCTGAACAAAGGCTTGATTGCCCCAACTAGCCACATAGAAAAATTTATCGATGCATGTCTTGCTGTTTTGTGTCATGGCTGTGAGTATCACACGGCTCTGCTTTCACCCGTTTCACTCTACCACGAGCGATGTTCTGCGGGTTGTACGGAATCAAAAAGATCCACCCGGCACCCGGGACCATCGGCGTTCGGACTTAAGTGTAGCAGGCACGAATTCAACCTCCAATGACGTCAATTTTCAACTTTCGCCACTCTTCCGTCACCACCTTTACTCCCTCTCTTATAAAAACCCCACTCTTCTCTTCTTCTCCTTCTTCACTTTACTCTTTCTTCTTTCCACGAATATATACAACTTATTCAGTGAGTTTTTTCTTTTCTCTTTGACAATTCCACCACACACTCTCTTCTCTTCTTCTTTCTTCTCTTCTTCTTTCTTCTCTTCTTCTTCTACTCTTTCCCCCAAGTACTCTTCGTCGTCTCACGTTACGCACAACCCACCTCATCATCGCTCCCTCTACGAACCCTGCTGACGTGGAAGAAACAACACCAACCAAATAAGAACATAATGTCCGACTCTAACGAACCTTCCAAAGTTAACGGTCAAGTGAGTTGTCTTCTTCTTATCTCTTTCCCGGTTGTCTCACCCCCCATGCGCCGGTCTGATCTTCTCCACTTGCAACTCCTCCGCTCATCACTTCTATGTCCCTTAATCTTTGTCTCACTTTACACTCGTATAACCGCCTCTATAACAGCATCTTATGTTACTTGGAGGTGGGGGTATCCGAGTGAGAACACCACTAACCGAATAGATCAACTCCCTCGTCGGGTCAGCCAAAGAACTCGTCGGTAACGCCATCGAAGCTGGCTACCAAGCTGTAGGGGGTTCAACCGAACCGTCTTCTTGGACCACCACTGGTCAGAAGCAGCATGCTGAGGGGGAAGCCGAGATTACGGCGGCCAAGGCAGAAGGTTATGTCGAGGGGTTAGTCTTCTCCCTTTCATCCTCGTCTCTGCTTGTCGTCCCGTCTTCCCTGTCATGTACCAACTCCCTCCTCTCTCCCGCCCCTCTTTTGCACCATGTCCCAGCATTCACTACTGTTTATCACACTTTAGACCAGGCTGGTGAATTTCGACCTCGGTGTACGATGCCAAATCCAAAGCGCTGGTTGCAAAGATCATTGGCTGATACTTTAGAGTCACTGACCGTCTCACTGGCAAGAAAGATTCCATTGTGGGTGCCGTCACCGGCGATAAAGCCCAACAGCTTTCTGGAAATGCTCAACACGACAAGGTTTGTCAGCTCATGTGTTGATTTCGGATGTCCAGCTAATATGACAGGGTCACGCCCAGATGGAGATTAACAAACGTCAGTTGTCTTTTGCCTTTCCCTCCGGCTGAGAACGTAGAAGTAGGATTCCGGAGTTCTCGTTCACCTTTCACTTTGCTGAAAACGTTGAAGTAGCATCCCGGCTGACACTGTAGCTTCTTCATAAATCCTTTCCTGCGCCTTCTGCGACCATGAAGAGTGTAAGACGAAGAGACGAAAAAGTATGATGCAATGTGTACATGAGACGCGGAAAACTTGACACGGACGGACGACCTGACTTTTCACTACTCACATTCCCCTCGAGGACCCTCTTGTGGACTACTGGGCGCCTCGCTGATTGCTGATCAACTTGTCTCTCCCATTAGTCCCGCTTACCCAACTTGAACGTTCAGAGCGCGACTACGTTCGTCATATTTATTGCCCTTGACCTGTTTCTCGTTGGTCGCTTGTCGCTCGTTGCTCGTTGCTGCCTAGGTAGCGTCACCCCGATGCTGCAGTGAAATTGCAGGAGTTGCCCATTGGCTTCCTAACGTAGATGTCGACGCCTAATCAATCTCAGAATGACTATCCGTGATGCCTTGTGTTCATCAGGACTGCAGGGTTGTGTGAAGGAGGAAATTGATGATGTTACAATGTCGGTTTGATGTTTTGAAACACAAGCAATGCATATTCAGACAGGTAAACAGTTTGTGTCGATTATTTTGAACCCATACTCCTCTGCCCTTGACCCCTTATCTACCCCCTCTCCACCTTCAACTCCTTGGCATGTCCGAAATGACTATGCAACCTGTGTAAATGTAACCTCTCCTCATCGTTCAAATCCCACATATCTCTATCAGCCAAAGCTTCATATTGTGTCCAGAGATGATGATCTTCTTCACTTCTACCTCCTTCAACATTCTCTCTTCCTTGAACCATTCCATGTCCTTGTCCACCCGTTTGTTCCGCCGGTTGAACTTGAGTTTGTTTCTCTCCCAATCCACCCTCCACATCTTCTTCTTCTCCCGTCCCAGTCCCACTCGGTGAAACGGGATTTTGTTTCCCTTCGACATTCGCCTCTTGATCCGATTTTTGTTGTCCCGCATTCCTAGCAGCTAAAATCATCGACATTTGTTTCTCAGCATCCGCCGCATATTTACATTTCGCCCTGATACTAGCACCATAACGATAAAATATCACGGTGAATGGTATACAAGCCAAAGCCAAGAAACCCGGTAAAGCCGCTGCCCAATGAACACCTAGATTTTCGTACATGTATGTGGTGAATAAAGGAAAAGCAGCACCGAATAAAGATCTTATGACTGAATTTGCTGCTAATACCGAAGCTGCGTAAATCGTATATGAATCGATTAAATATCCTAATACCGCCAAGAAAACAGTCACTACTCCACAACCGAATGGAATACCAAACATTATTGGAGCTATCCAATGAACGTTCGGTCCATCCGTAGCTGCGAAACCACCTAATCCAACTACTAATAATATCCCTCCCCAAATTGAAGGAGGTAGACGATCTTCAGGTAAAGCTCTACCACCTTTTGATTTTGCTATTTTGATATATTGTGGATTTGTGACTGTAGCACTAATCGTAACGGCTATTAAACATCCTACTAGAATACCTAAGAAAGCTAAACCACCTTCACCTGTATTGAATCCATGTTCACGTTGAAAAACAATAGGATAAGCGGAGAAATTGAGATATAAAATTCCATAAATGATGGCGATGTAGATACTTAGTATCAAGACGATAGGTTCGATAACGAGGAATTTCCATGGTCGTAAGAGTGAAACTTTGAGAACGGCAGTAAGAGTTATGGGACGTTTAGCATCGGCTCGAAATCGATATATTTTTCCAGTTACTTTACTCAATGTTGCTGCTCTTTTACGTAATAGATTCGGAGCGTATGTTTCGGCAGAAAGAAGGAACATGAGGATCGTAACGGATCCAGCGAAAATAGTTAGGAAAATGAAGATTGATCTCCAACCTAATGTTAAACCTAAGAAACCACCGGTGATCGGTCCGAGAGCAGGTCCTAAAAAAGGTGCGGCGGCATAAACGGCCATACCTAATCCACGTTGATTAGCGTCGAGTACATCGGCGATTGTACCTCCTGCGTTGGCCAATGGAGATGAACCGAAGAATCCAGCTAGGAATCGAAAGACGAGTAATGAAGCGACATTGGGCGAAGCTATGGTAACACCGGTCCAAAGGGTCATAGAGGTGTAAGAAATGATATAAATGATACGACGTCCATAGACTTCTGATAAAGGTGCCCAGATAAGTGGACCGAAAGCGAAACCGACAACAAAGAGGGAGATGCCTAACGTGTCAGCTAAACATTCAAAAGATTCAAACGAGATCTTTCAGCTTGGCAAGACATGGCGTACCAGGAAAATCAAAAAACACGACGATCAGAAAGCTGTGTTCATGACGCACGTACGATACAGAGTGAAGATCTGTCGCACCAGAACCGTGGGTAGACGAAAGTGGGATGGGGATCTATCTCATATGATCGTCTCTAACTCGAGGACACAGCAAGGATGAAAAGTGATGACAACTGTGCAAGGGAGTGAGTGGTGTGAGATAGAGGTATTGGATCTGAACTCACCACCAGTGAGCAATTCAGTACTTGCCCCGAAATGCAATTGCATTTTCTCAATACCTCCACTATACGCACTCGAACTCAAAGCCACACACAAAGTTGATATAGCCGCGACGGCAATTTCCAACCATTTATATGTTTTTCCCCATCTCTGAGGGTCTTCAGGATCTTCTGCCATCCAATCGACTAAATAAGGATCTGTTTCCGTTCCAGATCCACTGTATTTATGTTCGAGTATACGGTCGAAAGGAGTGACATATGGTCTCCAAGGACGTTTACTGAGTGTATGAGAATATGGATTTGGGATTTCCACCCTTGTTTGGGTTGAAGCTTCTGACATCTGTAATTATTAATTTACCTCCACTTGGTATTACCTCCACTTCTGTCTAACTCTTCTGGCAGAGACTTTCCAATCATGAGTGGCCAAAAGGTTGTGAAAGAAAGAAGCGAATACTCACACTGCTAGAACGACCGGGGGTGGTCATGGAGATGAAAAGTCACACACAGTTCAAAAAGTCTGAGAAGAAAAAAGAGACCGATATGATGCGATAGTGATTGGATCGAGGGTGATTGTATTTGATGTTGATTCACGCGAGATGGGGAAGTGGGGAGTCGAAAGACAACAATCCACGGTGGAAGCACGAGAAAGTGAGAAAGATATACGTGGTTTGAAAACACAGTGGATGAGAAGACCGAAAAAGATGAGTCAAATAGAAATAGTCAAAACGAGTACAACCTCGGACCCCGAACCTGGTAAAAGAACGACCTCGGACGCCGGATAGGAAAAGGTGACTATGACTGTTTGAAAGTCACTTGTCACTTGTATCAAGCGAGATTGAAAGGTATCAAACAAGACCGAGGTAGTCAAGATAATCTTGACCGTGATTGAACAGTGTGTATGAATAAGTTTGAAGAGATAGACGATCGGGCATGAAGAAAAGAACTTTGTATGGGTGTGAGGCTTATCCTCGTATTGACAAATTCGGTTTACGTCAGAACATTCAATGCAATTTTTTTCCTTAATCCGTGATCCGCGGATCTCGGAATTGATCATGCCGAGCGATGCCGGTTCAGTTTTAACCGTAAACCCATTGCCGTCATTGACCACGGCGCCCGCGGACAATTAGCACCAGATGTACCTCTAACTTCACTGCAGCATGCAGCATGCAACGCTAGTAGCTTGGCTACTCTGTAACATGGATCGGAGGATGGGCTTCATACGGACTCGACAGACGCAGGAAAGTGACGCTTGATTCTATGGTCTAAAGGGCCACTCGCATAGGGTTTGTGATGTCCAAGGTTGGAAGATGTACCCAGACCATGAAGAGCGAAAATCGTGTTTCATCCGCTCCGAAGTGACTAACTTCATGGCCGAGTAGTCAAAGACGCTGCGGTTGTCGTAGCTACTGGAAAGTGGAACTGACAGGCTTCCCATGCCCCTCATTGTCACTGAATAATGAATTGACGCAGGTATTTTGCATGGTTTACAACAGATGACCGGACCATGACCACACGATCTCACTGAAATGAAGAAAAATCACCACCCTTCTGGTGGTTTGTCTTCTTCTTTCGCCGGCAGCCACATTGACTGTATGTCAGCCTACTTGTCTTCTCCTGACTCAACGTCAAGCCGTATTGTTAATCATTTCACTCCACTGAATACCGAGTTCTATGAGCTGTGTGTTTCGCCTTCATGAAAAAGCTTATGAGAAAAGAAGACTCGACTTACAAACTCCTCTCCACCCACACCCATCATAGCATACCTAGGATTCATCCTCACACTTCTACTCGGTCCAAACCCAGCGTTCGCAGAAGCTTCCAACCTGATTGTAGGCAACAATTCTGCCACCTTGCCTCTTTCTCCGATGATCACCTCCAACTTTTCTTTCCCCATCTCAGGACTTATATCCCAAAACACCACCGCCCCATCCGCCGAACCCGATACTACCCATTTAGAATCACCTGTGAAACAAACTTCTTCCCCACTTGCCCCTCTTCGAGGTATTATCCCCTTTTGACCATCTTTATCCCTTTCGAGACCTTGATGCCCTACCAATCGACGAAGGATGACTAAATCGAATGCGTCCACGAGATAATGTGCATCGGAGGAGGTACCTATGAGAAGGTAATTACCGTCGTTGGAGAATGCTATTGATGTGTATATGGGTTTTGGAGGTGGCATGGAGATTTCAGATAAGGCAGGGTCGATTAATGCTGCGTAATGGAAGGGAGACTGAGCATCAGCTTTGCTTTTTTTTTTTTGAGCAGGGGACGATGACTGACATGATCCATGGAAGAGACAGCGTAAAGCATTATGGTCTGTGTTTGAAAGCAAGCAACCGCAAAGACCAGACCCGAGTTGTCGAATGCAGCAACTGCTGTCCCACCGACATCATTGAGCAGAGCCTTGTGAGTCAGCTTAGTTCCCCTCAACCTCTTCAAATTGCCATTCTGTCACTGTCTTCACTGAAGTTCCCGGAGGGACCCACCACCGTAGAGTTGTGAAGGATCTACTTTGATGAAAGATGAATTCAACTCACCCTACAAGAGGGAGCTCGTAAATCCCATATCCTCACCGTCCCATCATCCCCAGCAGACAAGAACGCATCGTCTGTCGGACACATGTGTAGAGAACGCACCCTTTTGATCAGCTTCCACTAGCATTTTTTCTCATCATCTTAACCTCACCTGCCTGTATGCCCTCGAAAATACGATAAATAGGTATTATCGTGCATCGAATGATAACGTATGGCATGATCTTCCAATCTCGTCGAAGCGTGGATGATATTAGCGGACCGATGAGTGAAACGGGCTAAAGATATCCCGTATTTCTTCGAAAAGAACGTCTTTTGTTTTCTATGATCAGTCCATTTCACATACTTCCAACCCCACTCCGTTCGACCCCAGTTTCATCACGCAATTTGAAATTTGGACGATCAGAAGAGATGTGGTGTGAGGAAGAAGAAAGATGCTCACTTGCCCTTCCTCGCATCCCACAACATAAAAGTTTCGTCACCTACCGCCGTCACGCATCGTTCACCCGTTTCATCGAATGAGATACTCGTTATGCTCTTCGGGGAATGGGTTAACCACGGATCACCTTTGACGGCCGTTTGTGGGGCTTCAATGAGGTTTTTGAACACTTTGGCAGGTCTGAAAGCTGACTATATATCAACTCAAAACTTATTTGCTCACATTCTCCAGCATTCTTCTCTACTACAATCCCTATCATAAATCTCGTAGCTCTTCCTCACTCTCACCCAACCTGTTGCACAGGGTCCAAAACTCATCTTCTGAGATCTGCGGCGGGAAGTGAGATTGAGAGAGAAGGAAAATTGACGCACGACGACATTCTTAGTCAAACCTGTTGTCGATGGTCCTGCAGTTGATGGATTCTTAGAAGAAGACTGTGCCATATTTCAGCAGGACGAGTATATCAATGATCTCTCAATAGATTTTGACTGTTCTCTTCAAGTGACTACAGGGCACCTTACGTAAGTAGCCTAGATAGGCATGCGGTGGTGTCCAGATAGGCACCCAAAGTCCACCCAATCCCAGGTCAGTCTTTTGCTCCGAGTCCCTCCGCTCACAACTACTCTATTTTCTTTGTCCACCATACTAAACATCCGACAACGATAGACAAGATGTTTCGACCTGCCGTCTCCCTCGCTCGTACTTCCATGAAGAGAACCATGGCCACTGCTGCCGCTTCTGGAGAAAACGAATTTGTAGCTAAACGCGCTGCCGTGAGGGAACATGCTGCTCGTAAGTTCGGTCTTCTTGTTTTCCTTGCTTGTATCATACTCCACTGTTCGCCCACGGCTATCTTCGACTTTCTCCAAACTTCTTGATCAACCGCCATTACCATTGACTCAATGTAGCACTGGCTATTCATGTAGAAAAAACATGGGGGAGTAACGAAGCCAGGAAGAAAGGGTTGCTGATCAAATAGAAACCACTGAATTATGGCGTAAAATCAGGTAAGTTATGTTGTTCAAATCAACTGAAGTCAAAAAACAAGATTGACGAAAAAAGCTTTTACGTTTGTATACCAGGTATCGCGGTTGCCACTCTTTGGACTTGGAAAGCTGAGTCTGCTCATGCGGAACATAAAGCTCATGCTAAGTGAGTTCACTTTCATTGCGGAATGACCATTCCATATCTCCTATTCGTACCCATCCCGGCTCGTCTGGATGTATTTTATTACGTGGAATCAGTGTTCTCGAGTTCCTTCTGTTGCCGATAGGAGTAAAGAGGACTAGGTGGGACAGGATGAGGATGAGTGCGGTGTTTGTTGCAATCATTTGTTGTGGGCAGCAGATGTATTATTATAGTGACGACCTATCGGATTGAGATCTGACTGTCAGGGCCGAGGGACATGAACATGAACGTGTCGTTTATTCATACATGAACGTTCGTACCAAGGTAAATCATCATTTCTTCGACCTCTGTTCCCTCAACATACTTCCAAAAGTGCTGGAATTCCTCCATATACGGCCTTTCCCCACAGACATGAGTGGCCCAGACGAAATAAATTCTTGTCTTTATCGTATCTGACGTCCTCATTTGATGTTGTGACCGAAAGCAGAACAGCAAAGCTTACTCCGTAGCCTTTCCCCTGGGGCAACCAGTCTCTCTTCTTCAACGTGAGTTTGCATATTGTTGATATCTGACCTGGCTGACCTTGAAGCCCGAGGTCAACATCCCTGCCGGTGATGCAGAGTGAAAACCTTGTACACTGTGATGCATAAACTTAAAGGGATTCCATAGATACCCCACTGATCATTTTAATAACCCTATTCGGACATGTTTACATATTATCTGCCCAATCACCAAATATCAAAGCCGCAAAACCTTCGTATTCCTTCACTGCAAGGAGGGCCTGCTCATCAGCTTCTCGTGACTTGTTTTCTGACCCCACGGCATTGCGTCACTCCTCTAAGTTTCATTGTCCATAGGGGAGCGAAGAGCCAGATGGGTGGGTAAAGACTCACCTCTACACCTCTATCAGGTACACCCTCCCAGACATTCTTGCTCCAAGCGTTGAAGACCAATAGGCAGTCTGCTAACCTGCTTCCGGTGAATTCTCCGTTTTCATCGTAACATTCTTGTCTCAATTCATCAACTAATTTCCGCATCATCATGGTCGCTCCTTTATCGAGCAAGTAACGTCCGTCAGGTGAAGCGATATGTTGTTTCGTCTCCTCTAGAAGTGATAGCAAAAGGGGAGTTGTGGGTCGAGGTGGCAGTGGGCATTGGGAGGATGTCTCTGGTAAAGGTGTAGGAGGCAAGATGTGTTGTTCGAACCTGAATGTCAATCACCTTGAAATCTTCATTGAGGTGCTGAGTCGCTCCGACCAAAAAGGAAAGACACTGACGAATATAAAGCAGGAGATGAATCACTTGTGTCCGTCTCCACACTGGCGCGAATCTCGTTCAGTAAACTCTCCCATTCTTCCACTGTCAATTGTCGCTTCAGTCCGACTCTTGATCGTTAGCTGATTTGTCAAGAATGAAACAACTAGCTCACCCTCCCATCACATCCGTGACTGCTTCTTCCACCCGTGAAGCTAAACTCTTCCATCCTTCGTGCAACAACCACCAAGAGTATGTCAAAAATACTCTTTCCGCCTCTCCTGCTTCCACTTCAGCTTGTAAACGCTCTTCTTCCGCATTGACGTCGAAAACACTCTCCGTACGGTTCGAAAAAGCAAACCACTGTCCCACCACAGGAAGGGACGAAGCCACAGACATGACAGGTCGACTGGTCAGTACGGTAGTGACACCCGTGTTGGAAGCTAAATAGCTAATCCACCCTTGTTGGGACTTGACGGAGGTCTTGTCTTCATTCCGAGGTCTTGGGGTTGCTAAAGGATCTTCGGAAGAAGGAGTTGATGATCCTTCGTCAATTGAGGGAAGTTTCGATTTGACTTCCGTCAGGTAACGTCTACGAGCAAGGATGGACAGTTGGGATGTTGTCAAGATATATATGAGGGGAAGAAGATATACGGTAGATACGGCTCGTGTGATACCTTATATAAGTCCCATGATCAGTGATCAGCGCGAGATTACCTACTTTGAATTTTAAGATCTCGCCATAGTTCCTTCTTACTCCTGCCCTCTGTGGCTGGTGCGGGTACATTGAGTCGTGGAGGCGATACGTTGAGTTGCGCAGAACGAGAGAGGTCTGAACTGGGGGATGTAGAACTTGACGACATGGACATATCTGTTGGAGGTATCGATATGCTCTGAGATAAGACTGATGACATCTGTTAATCTCAGTTACTCACTCCAGTAGCATAGCTGGAAAGAAGGATGGCCTCACCTCATCATCAGTCTCACCGGGACCATGTGATTCAGAAACGGTAGGAATTGAACTTATACTAGGTGAAATAGGCTCTTGTCCTTCACGTTGTTGAAACTCTGAAGCCCAGCTATCGCCAGGATGAGAAGGAGTCCCTCCTGTCTCGCTGCTGGGAGGATGTTGCAATAACATGGAGTCGGCCGGACTCGTACTTGGGGTTTGCAGGTCTCCATTTTGAGAGAGCGACTGAAGAGCTTGAGATGTCGATTCGACAGGATAAGCGTCGAACAGCTGAGGTTGGAGTGTCGGCAATAACGAGTATATGGTGAATGAAATGTTAGAAAGAAGTGTGGTGAAATGACCTTTGATTCTGTTACGTCAGCTAAAGACTTATTTTGGTACAGAGTAGCTGACAGATCTCGCTCTTTCTTCTCCTTGAGAGCTCGCAAACGGGCGGCCCGCATACGGTCGATCAGATAGGAACCGACCAGATAGACGGTGGAGCTGACGCCGACGACGAACATGAAGCGACGGAGCCGTCTCTGCCATGGATTCCTAGTGGCTGTGTTGGACGGCATATTGTGTGTAAGCTGACTGAACTGCTTGTGTGCGGAGTTGCTGCAGTGGTAGTTATGGTCAAAGAAAGTGAAACCAATCTCCGAGGACAGAAGAGTGCGATTCCAATGGAAGGAAGGTGTCACGTGATTTGGATGCGCTCGGACCCTTGGTCGATGACGACGGCAAAGACGACGACGAAAACTTCTCATCCATCACATCATGTCCGACATCGTAGCGTACAAGATACGGAAAGCTACAGAGGATGATATCGTGAGTTTCCTCATGCGACTGGGAGTTACGTGAAAAGGAGCTGATAAAGACATAGCCAGACATCCTGCAACTGATCATTGATTTGGTGAGTGAACGGCTGAAAATTCATCATTTGACTGACTCGCAGGCCGTATATGAAAAAGAACCAGACGCTGTCGTTGCTACACCTGAATTGGTACGGTTCTTCATCGGTGTCGGAGTATGCCTAGCTGACATGTAGTAGCTGAGGAAGAACGTCTTTCAAGATCACTATGCCGAGGTATTACTAGTACATGCTGTTGGTCCTTCAGGCAATGAGGTCGAGACTGTTGGTATGTCGCTCGTAAGTGCCGCTGGAATCGTTCAGGACATTCGACTGACTGACAGTACTTCTTCACCTTTTCGACATGGCTCGGTGCTCCAGGAATTTACGTCGGTATCAGCGCGCTTTCAAAATGTCACCCTCATCAACCCAACAACGCACACGACCACTCAGATATTCAAAATTTTGGTAATTTTGATCGCTGATGTTACAGCTAGAGGACCTATATGTCAAGCCCGAACATCGTGCGCACGGTCTCGGTAAACGATTGTTTGGAGAGCTAGGCGCTGTCGCCAAGGAACGCGGTTGCCAAAGAATCGAATGGCGTGTTTTGAAGGTACGTCGTCCACTTTTCATCGTTGTCAATTTGGTGCGATCTCACGTATCGGATTTAAATGCTGACAAAGAAAGTGGAACAAGCCGTCGATCGACTTCTACGTCGAACGTCTCAAGGCTGACAATCTATCCGAGTGGGACACGATGCGAATCGAAGGAGACGAAAGGATCAACAAACTCATTGAAATGCGACAGTAGACTATTCATTCATCAGTGCATACATTCTCCTCATGAAAATTGCATTTCCCAACATTCGCTCCCTTCTCGTAGTTTCTGACGATCACTCTGACGCTGGTACTCTGGTACGCTGATACTCTATCGACGACATCAATGTACGTCATGTCATCCACAACAAGTTACCACCGACGAGATCGCGGCTATGCCGTAGTGTACGAAGGAAAGAAATCAATCATGGACGTCATTAGAGGTAAGTGATCGACGCGACTGCTTTTACATCACTCACTCATTCCACCAGCTTCCATTTAGTTCCCTTATCTTCCTCCCGCTGTCCCACCCTCTATCTTCTTCCCTCCCTCATGACCTTATAGCATCTTATCCTTGAACCCCTATCGTGTCCTTCAATCCCCTACACTGTCGTTTTTGTTCAACTACCCTCAACCTCTCTTCCGCCTGGCATGCTCAGAGTTTCTTCTCTGCCTGCTGGCATATCTGCTCCTGCTTCTCCTAAGTTGAACTCCCCCCTTATCATCACATCCCCTCCCACACCGACAACAAGTGTCATCGAACCTCAGGATCAACGACAGAACCATCTTCTCGATGTCAAAGATGGACCAACAACTCCTCCCAGATGTCCTGCCCTCCCTTCCATGGTGGTTGCATCGCCTCTACGAGTGTCATCTGCTCCCTGTCGACTGGAGTCCACCCCTCCAAGTCCCGCCCAGAAACGTCTCCTGGAAGAGAAAATCCGGCGCCTGAAGAACAGCCCTGGCAGTCCCTCTAAACTTAGTCTGCCCCCGATCAACAGAGCCGACACCCTTCAGCCACGCCCAGAATCATGGGAGAAGCCTTGGCTATCGTTCCTCAATGGGTGAGCTGATCCGCTCTGTAAACCACGTAGGCAAAGCTGACCAACTCTCAGACAAACTACCACTGGGCAACGTCTGAATAATATCCAGATAGGTAGACGAGATGACGAGATGTCGGACGGTGGACAATCTACATTCACTCGATGTCCATCATCGCCAGGTCTGCCGAGTTTGGCCATCTCGGGTGCCCTCGAGAAAGGATCCTATGATAGGTACGGCTTTCCTCAGCCCATCGAAAAGGACTTGACTCATGCCACAGTACCACCATCTCGGCAGCGGAAGAACATCCCATCCTCGAATCAGTAATGGAAGTTGATCCCACTCTGGAGGAAGAGGCCGAGGTGTTCGTCCTTCTGGCTTCGGAGGTCGACATAGAAACCCCTCTGGATAATGATGAGGGCCCTTCACTGACTACGCCTACTCAAGAGTTACCCGCTTGGAAACGCAGACGGCGAAGGCCTGCTTCGGTTGCCGAACAATGGCGAAAGATGGCCATAACGAAACAAGCACGACAGGTGGCCTGGGCCAGTCGAAAATTGTCGAAGAGAGGTAAAGGTACCAACATGCCTGACTGGTTTGACTATGCAAGCGTCGAGGAGGGAGATCTTCTTTTGCGGAGGGAAAAGCGTCACCGAGGACTCCCTCGTGATAATGAAGCTCCGATGACCCCACGATCGGCCCATCGAAGAGTGAAATCTCTCGGCTCGGAAGATGATTTTTTGGGATCGATAGATATGGACGAAGCTCTCCGTCTTTGCCTCGGTATGTGGGCACAGTCATCCGTGTCGCGAAATCGTAACTCCCTCACGACAACTCAAAGCCCGGTGACTCCATCTGATTGGGACGAGGACGCTTTCATCGGAGAAGGAGAGTACTTGATGCAGCTACTTAGCGCCTTCGATTCGAATAAAAGCGGTACGAGCCTTAGTAAGCGACTTCGTCTGGTGAGTTTTGATGAGCAAGTCGAAAAGAAAGCAAGCTCTTCAGCCACCTTGTCTAACATCAATGTCCAGGAGCCTGAAGAACTTTCACACGATACCCCCGATCTGTCCGAAACGGCCGACTCCCCCCAAAGTCCGCATCTCGATACTCCCGACATGGAAAGTCATCCTGAACTTCCAGATCTTACGTTTTCCTACACGGACCAGTTTGCGGATGGTTGGGATATGGATGCTGAGGGAGAAGCAGATGATGGGAACTGGAGTGAAGCGACTGCGACGTCACACCTCGACAAGGGTAAAGGCAAAGCCCCTGCTCGTTCACGAACTCCTTCGCCCACACCTCTTACTGGATCGGAGGCGTTGGACGCAATCGCCAGTGAAATCGAGATAGCCGAGCAGAACCAAATATCGCTGGTGCAAGAAATTTCGATGCTCGAGGCCAACCTGACGGATCTTGAGGGCTCTCCTGGTGGATCATCGACGGGTGCATCGCAAATGGAGGACAGACTGGATGACGTGAGCCATCCTCTTTCTTTCAGGCCTTGGAGACTGATGGTTAGCTTCACCTAGCTTATTCGCGGATCACTGATCAAATCTTGGACCTGCGTTCAGAAGAAACGGCTATTCAACTCAGTCTCGAGGTGGAAGATGCACAAGCAGAGTGTCTGGCAGACTTTGTGGACCCCGCCATCGCATCGACGAGTCTAACTGAGTGTCCCATGTGGATTGACACGCTCGCCGAAGTCGAACATATCGAGAGGTTGGAAGAGGGTGGGTCGAGCTCAATCAAAAGGTCCAGAGACACTATCTCAGAAGAGATCTATGGGAACACGAAGAGGTCGAACCGTCGACCTGATTCTCCACAAACCCGAACACCCTCACCTGGCGCTCCAGGGGGGAGACCTCTGATGGGGTTGGGTCTCACTTTTGGCGGTCGTCTCTCATCGATCGAAGAATCTCCATCCTCTGCCGAGGAAGAAGTCTCAGTTGACGAGGTGAAAGAAGAAACGGGCACCCTCACACTCCTTTCCATTGGAACACCACAAATTTCCGAGCCCACCCAAAACCAGCCACCTTTGAAATACTTTCTTGAGGCTTTGTCGAAACGTATGCCTTTTCGAATGGATGTAGATTATAGCACGGTGGAGCTATACAGAGGGCCGCATGCTGATGTCGATATCAGTTTGAACCAATCTAGATCAACGAAGGGTTCAGCACAGATGATCAGGTCGAAAGCCTCGATAGACATATCTCCCCCTTGTATCATTTCGGTCGATCGAGTGGAGTCTGGTCATGCTCCATCTCCTCCCATTCAAATCACTCCACCTTCACCGGAAGATCCATCATCTGCTGTCATGTCTGTAGCGGAAGATCCATTCGCTTTCAATGGCATTCCTCCACTCTCCGACGACAATGAATACTTGTCTCCTCGGACTGCCAGATTCCTCAAACCTACAAAAAGGGAGCGGAAGAAGATGTTAAAAGCTGGTCTGACCCTCACAAAACCATTGAAAACATCTTCTTGTGGTCCTGGTTTCATATCCCCTGCTCCACGTCACTCTATACGAATACTTGAAGGTCGAGAACCTTTGTCCATTGCTTCTACAGCAAAAGCGCAGGATACGACCGTGTCAAGGAAATTGACCCCTTCACCGGATATCGAGCTTCTTCCTTTGAATCGACAAGAAAATCAAATGGCGGATAACAACATTTCCCGTCCTTTTCGGCGTAGAGGTGCCATTTCCGAGCCTGGTACCTCTTCCTCAGAGCTCGCTATACCGGTGAAAGAACCTTCATCAACTCCAATGAAAAGCTCGAACGTTAAGATTGTGCATTTAGGTGATTCGTCGATGGAAGAAGCTCAACGTCGATATCCTTCCGTTCTTCGTCGAGGAAGAGAAGTACATATAAAACGTCGTGAGAGTGATCCAGAAGTACCGTACCCTACCAAACATTGTCATTCAGAAGTTCAAATCGCTTCACTTGGGGATAGAGATATAGATGTGGAAATGGGACTTTATACTCGTCTTGAAGGGACTTACAATGTTAGTTTGTTCCCCTTCCAACGACTGCTCATATGGAAGCAATGCTAATTTCAGGCAAATTTCGGTTTACATATCGTTTCTCTTATCCCACTGAGAGGACAGTTGACTAGATTTGGGAGATGGCTTTTACCTAAAATTTGGAAAACGTGGTATATGATGGTAGCATCTACTCGACCCAGGCGGTCGAATCATGGAAGAGAGTCAAGTCGTCCGAGCGGTGCGGAACGATCACGACCTATTGCGGTATGACTGGGATCGTCGGAGGAGAAAATGTTTCTTTCGGGATACTAGGCAAAGACCTCGAAAGTTCATTTTGTTTGTGGAGATTATTTGTGTCTCGACTACTGGGCTGTGGACTCTTTGATGATTGCTTAATGAAATTACGAGTTGAGGATTCGGTTGATGGAATTGGTGCTTTGTTGTATACCAGTATCTTGGGATTTATGATGTAACGAGGTGACATGTTTTTGTGATGCATTTTCTGCCAGATTGTTTTATTCTTTCCCATCAGATGATGATAAATTTTATAAGAATCAGGAAATATATATCATTCTAAAGGTCCCAATCCAACCTTTTGTTTCACCTCTTTCATTGTCACTTTCGCTACTCCCCCCGCCCATTCTCTACCATCTTTCGCTACAGACCTCAAAAACCCATCTGCACTCCTTATCCTCTCATATTCCTCTTTGATACCTTTAAGACTCTCAACTATCACCTCACCTACGTGTTCTTTCAACTTTCCCAAACCCCATTCTCCGCATTCTTCCACTAACTGCTCCGGAGTTCTGTTGGACGGATCAAGGGCGGACCAAATGGTGAGAAGGTTACTAACTCCTGGTCTGGAAATAGGATCGTATGTGACTCCAGGTAGAGAGTCCGTTACGGCCGCTTTGAGGTTGGACAGGATAGTTTGAGGAGGATCTAAGATAGTTATTCTTGATAAAGGGTTGGGTGATGATTTAGACATCTTTTGAGAAGGGTCGCGGAGGTTGAGAATACGTTTGGAAGGGACTGAATGTCAGCTACCAACATAATTATATATAGGGTTGATATCGTTTTATGCGGAGTAATTCTTCTGTCATAGAGTTTCTTCACAGGCTTACACCGAGTAGACTACGAAGGAGACAGTTGTTGACCAAATTTGGAAACGTCTTAGAGGAATGGATAACTTGGAAAGATGTTCAGGGAGAAAAGTAAACTCACCAATCATAGTTTTTGGTATAGGGAACGTTGGCCCGTATTTCCTATTGAACGTCTCTGCTATACCTTTGGTCAGTTCGAGATGTTGAGTCTGATCTTCCCCAACAGGTACTTGAGTAGCCCTGAGTGTCAGTCACCCTTTATTCTGTGCTCATTTAGCGTCTCAAATGTCGAGAGCGGTTTAAAAATCTTGATTCGATAACATGGATGGATGGCACAATTAGAGATGGCAGTGAGAGTTCAAATTTTGAAAGCAATCACGAAGGGGATAACTCACTTATACAGAAGGACATCTGCAGCTTGCAACACCGGATACGCCAAAAGACCCAGACGAAGGTCAGATTGTGTTACGTTGTCTTCCGAAGCATTAATCTTCGTTGCTATTTTCGACTTTCCACAAGTCAGTTCGTTCCTCCTTCCCCTGAAGACCCTTCAGAAATGAAGAGAAAATCATCGACTCACCTTCCAGGTCGTCATTCTTTGTAATTTACCGACTGACGTGAGGGTGTTCAGTATCCAAGCCAATTCTGCATGTTCAGGTACCTAATATCAGCTCCTATGTCTTCTTCTAGCCACCAGGGATTTCTATCTTATATCTTCAAACTTACCCTCCCGGGTTCATGACAGCTGCTCTGTGACCTGCGCTGATTCACGTGCGAGTGTTCGAATGTGGTAAAACACGGGGGATGGATAAGAACATCTATGAACTCACTTCTTCCTGGAAAAAAAGACAGGTTCTCTGAGGATCTACCCCACAGGCCATCAAGCTAGCCATCATATTCATCCTATCCTCTGCTAGAGTTTTAGGATCTTGTGGAAGTGTGATAGCATGTAATCCCACCACCGAGAGGTACAGCGGGATACCCGGTGGGAGGGATCGTTGTAATTTAAGAAAAGGTAAGAA
Organism: Tremella mesenterica DSM 1558; assembly: GCF_000271645.1. NCBI lineage: Eukaryota > Fungi > Basidiomycota > Tremellomycetes > Tremellales > Tremellaceae > Tremella > Tremella mesenterica. The sequence continues at coordinate 2,855,141 of NW_006711225.1, forward strand.
CAAGCCTAGATAATTTCCCAACTACTTGTTCAGCCTATTCTTCTCATTTACTAATATTCTCTCACGTGGGGTGTACCTTCAATATCAGTCAATGCGTGTTGACTTATGGAAGGAAACCACCCACCGGTCGGTTGTATGCCAGAAAAGACTACTTGAGGTATTACTGGTTTTTCTGTCGCCGTAGTGAAACATCTCTTCGGAGTGCTAATTCCCCTGCTCAACAGTATGGCTCTTGCGAACCCCCTAGGTGTGCTCGTCATCCTCATGGTCGGCGTCACCAATTTCCAATAGCACCAAACTTATCAAAATCCCTCCACTTATTGAAGAGGAAGTCGGCGATCTCCGCTTCTCCTTCTCGGATCCGAGAGACACCCATGGACCCTTCGAAAGAGATGAAGATAGCCCTAAACTCTACATTCCACATGTTCTCTTCACTCGGGCTGTTCAACAATGTCCCATGTCCTGATTCATCGTGTCATCGGCCCAACTGCGTGTTTTCACATCAAAGTCAAGCAGGACCATCTCGCTCGTCACCCTCCAAGCGACCTGTAGCAACTCCGGCAGAAACGAACGAAGTAGGCAGAGCGACGAAGAGGAAATCAGACTCGACCTTGATCCCTAGTGAGATCAAGAAAGCGAAACAGGTCTTCAGTGCTATACACTCCCCGCAAACAGTAGTCGCAACCCCCCACAAACCTATCTCCCCAATCAAGTCATCTACTAGTACGAGTACTCAAAATTCAAAACTCAGTGGAGGTGTGATAAGCCACGGAAAACCATTGATCACCAAACATCCTTCCTCTGTGAGATTATGTGTCTGTCTGTGGAACATTGACTGACTGTCAGGTTCCCATACTCCCTACGGACACTGGACAAGCTCCGAAATTACCCCTGTTTCGACGAACCCCGCAGCCTTACGCAGACAGACAGAAGGGTTGTAAGTTTCTCTTTCCTTCCCTTGGACTTTATTAAGAACAGTACAAACTCTCTTCGCTCAGTTCAATAAGCTGGTAAGCCTCTAATTTCCACATGAATCCCTGAGAAACGAAAGGTATGACTGATCTCAGTACGTCCAAATTCTACGACAATCACCAAAACTTGCTCAAGAGTCGGCATTAGCACAAGAAGAAGAAGTCTCATCCACTTCCACCAACCTCGCCGCTTACAAAAGATCCATCCATCATGCCGCAGTTAGTATCTCCCGTAGACCCATCCCCACTACCATCCCTCATCCATCCATCGGTACTATCAAAGTCTCTCGAGAGGCATACGAACAAGCAGAAAAAGCTTCCACCAGTCGTCTCACCAGAGAAAGGATAATAAAGTATTGTCTTTCCCATGAAGAGATGATCAAGTGGAATTATCCAAATTCAACGGATATGTCTCTCACTTCTGACGAAAATCTTGAACCATCGGCAGAGGGGACAGAGAAGATATGTGATAGGTGTAAAATGTCTTTTGTGGTAGATGGAAAGAATTTGAAAGAAAGGTTTGGAGAATGTAAGTATCATCATGGAAGGACAGCGCCACAGCGAGTGGAAGGAAGGAGGAAATGGATTTATTCATGTTGTGGAAGAGAAAGAGGAGAAGCTGGATGTGAAGAGGGTTTACATGTGTTTAGTGAGAAAGAAGATGATGGAAAGTTGGCAAAGAGAGTACCTTTCAAGACTGTCAAACAGGTGCTAGAGAGTATGCCTCGGAAGGGCGAAGTTGAGACACAAGGGTGGGTTGATGTGGTAGGAATGGATTGTGAGATGATTAGTGAGCTAATACCTTTAAAATTTCCTTGACTCTCCATACAATCACTTTTAAATTATCACTCCCCACTCAACATTCTCTATTGACCCCTCAACCATTCGCTCCTTGCTTTGGCTCCAATTCCTGGTCAACGAACTTAAACCCAATCTTGTCTCTGTAACAACGCTCCTCAAAGAATTCAAAATTACAGTAATCGGTGTATACTGACAACAGGCACCACCGCCGGAATATCTTTAGCAAGAGTGACCATAATCGACGAAAACGGACTAACACTACTGGATGAACTCGTCCGACAGACAGTCACCGTCTTGTGCGTTTTTTCGCTTCTCTTGTCTCACACAGTCGCTCACTGCTAGAGATCTCAACTCGCGATTCTCAGGAATAAAACCAGGAGAGCTCGACGAAGCTGTTATGGACCTTCCGGCAGTTCGATCAGCTTGTTGTGCTTTCATAGGACCGGAGACTATCATTGTAGGCCACGGGTAAGTCAAATTCTCTCCTTCATCTCGTCTGATCTTCCGTCCTTCCTCCCTTTCGAACTCTGATTGCGTCCCTCAGAGAGTTTAAATACTCCTCTTTTACCCACTCGCTATGAGAGTGTTCGAATTTAGCAATGCTTATAAAAAGGTTGGAAAATGATCTTCGGGCTCTTCGTCTCCTACATGATAAAATCATCGATACGGCCATCGTGAGTCCTCCGTAATCTTGCGTACCTTGATTTACATCAGGTATTCCCACATGATAAAGGTCATCCTTTTCGTCGTGCACTAAGAGATATGTGAGTACCCTCATATCTCAAGGTGAAGAATGAGATCTAATGAGATAGTGTGAAGGAGAAATTGGGAGTGTTTATCCAAGATCGAACGGCCGACTTGGGACATAGTTCAGCTGTGGATGCGAAGGCAACTTTGGATTTGTTAAAATGGCAAGTTCGGGATGATCATTCGTCTTAGACATTCGGATACAAGTGTGAGGATGATGATAGTGTTATTGGTATTTGTATCAGTAAACGATGAGGTTCTTGATAAAACATTGCATGATGCACTACGCAGGTCAAGCAATCGTCGCAGACAAGAAAGGACATATGTCATTTCTGTTGTATTGAGGGAGTGACAGACTCACTTGAGAAATGTGAGGACACAAAAGAACAACCACCTTGGTCACCGAGTGAATCACAAGAAAAGACTTCGTGAAAAAGCAAGGCTAATGAGGGGGAAACTCACTTCACAGCTTGATCCAAGCATGATATTCCCATAGGTACAGTAGAGAAACGATGTGCTGCAAATCAGACGCGCCCCTTTCTGAGGCTTACCAATGACTTATGACCCCTGAGCATCAAGAAGCAATACCAGTACACAAACTGGGCTGTAAAGTCACAGCTGATGTCAAATCGTCCACGAGAATCTCACAATGATGCATCTGGTACTCACGCAAACTCATTCCGACCCTTCAAACTTGCATGGTCCCTGATTCCACGCCAGCGACGTAGGCGGCGCTTTCAAAGATGATCTGTCGCCAGAGATCATGTACGAATGGAGGAGCTTCTTCAGCGAACACCTGCCAGTAAGCATTCCCTCAAGGGCAATGTAGAGATCTCATGCCAATAGATTAAGGAACTGAAACATGATAAACGTCCCGATTATCTGTTCGGTACGGGGAGGACAAAGAAATTCGACATACCGGCTCAATTCCCTCGATGAGACTATTTGGACCCTTTCTCGCTCTGAGATGTTCCAACACAAAGTCGACCAAATCATCGTCAACCTCCCCGAGGAAATGTCTCATCTTCTCTTTCACCAAATTCAGAATTTTGCCTTGTAACAATGTCTGCAAGTCAGTCATCTCTCCTCAAATCGATACATAGGTAAAGAAGAGAGCTCACCTCTGTGAGAGCAGCCCACTCCACTTCGAACCCGAAGAGTCTTCTTCTCTCATGAGGTAATCTCTCTCGGATCTCAAGTAGCCTTGCCGTACGTTTCGCAGCTTGCTCAGCTTCCGTCAGACCTGTATCCTCCGCGCCGTCATACTCCAACTTCACCAGAGTTCTCTGTTTCTTTCGCACGGCTTGTTCTTCCTCATCTCCTTCACCGAATACAGACTGAGGCACAGGTCGAGAAACGACTTTGGGCTTTTCTTCTTTGGGTTCGGGCATGGGAACACGGTTGAGAGCCAGACGGATAGGAGCAGCATCTTCAGAGAGAAGACCAGCATTGCGTTTGTCTTGTTCCATCGAGGCAAACTCTTCCATTTGTTTCTTGAGAAACTCTTCAGATTCCTTTTCCAAAGCTGCCATTTCATCCGCTTCGACATTCCTATCACGGACGTCTTCTTGATACTCCCGTAACCGCGCAGATTGTCTTTGTAGTCTCCATCGTTGACTGATTGGGTCAGCTCTAGGACAAAATCCAGAGAACCGAAACCGCATGGTAAATGACCACAAGGAAAACTTACCGATCAACGTAGAACACATCATCTCGAGCACCGCGTTCATCATCGTCCCAATTATCATATATACCTTGCAGTCTCCTCCTCATCCGCTCAACTGTATCCGTGTATTGACGCCTTTGACCCATTTCGCGGTTATACCTTTCAACTCGTAATCTTTCGCGAGACTCTACTTGTCGTTCCCGCTGTGCTTATCAGCATATTCGACATAATTGAATGTGAACTCACATCTCTCATGAGAGCATCTGCTTCTTGCTTACGCCTCTTTCGTCTAATCTCCTCTTCCTCTTCATCCGTTCTATCACTCACATCCTTCCCCTGCGCCGACTGCGGCTTGACGAAAGCTACCGGGTCTTGATATCCCTGCGGATCTTTAGAATCCTTTCTATCAAATCCCTGCCCATGTCCATTCTGATTAGGTCCCGGACCGTTATGAGACTGAGACACAGATTGCTCTCGCTGCCTGACCTGGGCTTCTGCCTGTGCCCTAGCTTGCACTTCCTTCTGCAAACCCCTGTTACCATAGCCGTAAGCGCTGGGACCTGGTTGTTGTTGAGCGGCAGGACCTCTTGGTCCAGTCGGTCCTTCACGTGGCTGTACAGCTTTGAAGCGTTCCTTCTCTTCTTCCAATCGTTTCTTCTCTCGTTCCCTCCTTGCCGCATTCTCTCGAAAAATGGCGATCTGATCGAGCACAGCTACACGTTGTTCCTCGGGAAGATCGCCTTCCTTCAAATCTTGCAAATGAGCAGGCACCACCACATTGAGAGGTGACTTATTGCCGGCTGGCTCGGGGAGACCTTCGGGACGAACGGCATTGGGGTCAGTAAGGAGCGCGACGATATGAGAGATGGCCTTTCGACTGATAGCGTCTTCAGCTTCATCGTCCTACTTCGTCAGCCGACCATGTCCAACAGGAAATCAGAAAGCTTACATCAGACCTTCCTAGAGTTGCTTCAAATTCGTCCAAGAATTCGCGGGTTTTTTCATCCACTTTCACTAATAGGGCTTTAGGGGGCTTCCCTTGCTGACGACCTTCGGGACTCATGTCAGGTAGCTCTACGCCGTTTAAACACCTCAAGCATCTCATGACCACTTCAGGACTTTCAAACGACGCAAAGCCAAATGCTTGAGGTTTTCCAGTGGCTCCGACAACCCTTTTTAGCTCGTGTAAAGGTCCGCATGCCTTTCTCATCAGCTTCCATACTGATGCGATGGGTATCAGAACGACTCACATTGAGCAGCTCTTTCAACGTTTCGTCAGTGATACCTGGGGCGATACTCCCTACGAATACCGAAGTCGTCTTGACCTCCTTGGTAAACCCAGGAATGGAAGATGGCGGAGGTAAAGAGTTGGTCGAGGGTGATGACATCTGCTGCACAGGCGCAGGTAGACCGCTTGGTAGAGGAGGTAAACCAATCCCCGGGTGAATTGGACGTGGAGGTATGGCCGAGGGAGGGGGTCTGTATCCAGGCATAGGAGTTGAGGGGACCATCTGTGGAGGAGTACCGTTCGGAGGTATGCCATGAGGGAACGGGGGAGGCATAAATCCTTGAGGTGGAGGGAAAGGTGGGAAACCGCCTGGGAGCGCATTTGGGGGAGGTCGGTTCGGAGGGAAGGGTGGTAGACCTGCTGGAGGAATGAAAGGAGCTACAGCACTTCAGCATCGTCTGGAATAGATTCAAGACTCACGTTGACCGTACATGACAAGAAGTGAAAGTATAGGGATAAAAACGCTACTTAGTACTTGGACGAGTGACTGTCGAAACCGGTGAAAAGTCGACTTTGGTAGTTGGTCCGATGCTCTACTTGTACTTTATTCGGTCCCCAATTAGCAAGCTCCCACCTGCAACTCTGTCCCGGTCAAAAGTCGTAGACTACTTACTCTACTTTGTCTTTTCTTATTGTAAAGGGCATAGAGGTCAACCCTCAGTCATGGCCCCAGGTATATCTTACGATGACTCGGGATCGCTAGCATCTTACTTTGGTGTCACATTCCTCGCCATCATCCTCCTACCCGCCACGTACATCGTTCTCAAGCCAGCTCCCAAAGGCATGTCTCTCTCCTTTTGCTTCTTCTACAGCTGACCGCCTTTTCAGACACCACAAAACCTCTCTGTACCTGCTCTGAATGTCAGGATGCCCGGTCAAGAGTTTTACAAGTGGAGAAGCGTAATCGACCCTCTCGTTTCCGACGACGAATACTGCCACTACTACTCGGATGGACATTTCTCGCCTATCTCTGCTACGCCCTTGCTACTGCACCTCGTATAGCTGGGGAGACAGTCTATAACCCTTTCGAAATCCTTGGGCTTAGTGACTCGAGCTCAGACAAACAGATCAAAAAGCATTACAAAAAGCTATCTTTGCAATTGTCAGTTGAACCTGCCGATCCGACCTGATGACGTGGAAGGTCAGCTGATGTGATAGTCATCCGGACAAGATCAAACTTGCGGACAATCAGACGAAAGAAGACGCCGATGCTAAATTTGTCGAACTGACAAAGGCCTACAAATCCTTGACGGATGAGGTAACGAGGGAGAATTTGGCAAAGTATGGGAATCCCGATGGACCGCAACAGAGAGAAGATAAAATCGCCATTCCACAATGGGTGGTCGAGGGGAAGAACAGTATCGCTGTGTTGGCTGCATACGCTTTGCTTTTGGGTGGAGGGATACCATACGTTGTGGTGAGTTTGACTGTACCTGACTTGTTCCCCCAGGCATCTTTCTCAGTCTTGCTGCTGTGCATGCCGTAAGGTACTAACTGTGCAGGGCCGATGGTGGTTCTCTCAACGTCAGTTGACAAGAGACGGGATCCTTAATGCTTCAGCCGAGACATTCTTTTTGTCCTTGCGAGAAGACACAGACTTTTTCTCCCTCATTGCTCTCCTCGCTTCGGCAGTCGAATTCCAAGCTCTTCTGGCTGGCAAAAAAGCCGGAAGCAAAAAAGAGCGCAAAGAGAGACAAGCCAAGATTGAGACTCTGGAGAAGGCTATTGAGGCAAAGAAGGAAGAATGGGACGTTCATCAAAGTCCGTTGGCCCGAAGGGAAGGCAGGGTACAAGTCACCAGTGCGGCTGCCCGACGTGCCCAAGCCCTTCTCTGGACACATTTGCTCAGAATGGATCTTAGTGAGCCAGAGCTCCGGTCAGGTACGTCCTCAACAATCCAAGAAAGCAGCAACTGATTCATCAGAAATGTTGTCCATGCTGCAGAATATGCCCACAATCCTAAATGGTCTGCTAAACATCGCGCTCGCTAGGAATTGGCTCGCGACCTCTCTCCTGGCCATTTCTCTTCAGCCCTGTTTGGTGCAAGCCTTACCGCCAGACGTCTCACCTTTGGCCCAGTTTCCCGACGTGGGGCCGGAATTGGGGCAAGAGATGCAGATAAGATTAGGAGCGGAAGGGAAGCGGTGGTTGGAGAAATGGCATGCAGCGAAGAAAGAAGAGAAGTGGGTGTCGGAGAGGACATTGGAGGTGGTCAATCGGTGGCCAAGACTGGAAGTAACCGATGTCAAGTTCACCGGTATGTCTGATCTTCATCTACTTGTGTACTTCTTTTGCCTTGTGTACCTCAGACAGTCCGATACTCTGTTTTCCCTTTCCTCAATCCTGTGGCCGAATATTGGGTTTAAATCCATTCCCGCCGAATGGATCGCAACACCGACTATGTGAACGATTGACTGACAAATAGTATCCGGAGAAAGACAAATCACGCCTAGCGCCATCGTCAAGCTTACTTGGAAATGTCGCTATGTCTATCCCTCCACTCCTCTTACGACAAGCACAACTGAGAAATCCTCCAATGGGCACATGCATCTGAATGGTCATACGAAGGAAGAGAAGTCAGGGGTGGATGATAATGCAGACGACTCGAAAGACTCCGTGGCAGCTGTAGAGGAAACGATCGACAAAGTGGGAGAAGAAGCGCAAGATAAAAAGATAATAATAAATGGTGATGTCAAAGAGAAGGTTGAAGAGGTAAAAGAGATTATTGTGGAAAAGGTGCAGAAACGTGAGAGATCGAAAAGTGACATTGAGAATTCTGAGGATAAGCAATGGAGTTCCAATGGGTACGCTCATGCTCCCAGATGGCCACAGGTGAGTGACGTTACTTCGTTGCTTTATATCATGATCTGATGAGTAGCTTCGAAAACCTCATTATTACGTCTTATTAGGCGATTCGAAAAATGACAGAGTCATTGTAGCCCCTACTAAAATAACCGACATACCTTTCCCTCCTGAAGATCTTACTCAACCTACCGAATCACGCGAATACAACCTCCAATTTCAAGCTCCTCCTCAAGCGAATACATATACTTTTGTAGCTCACTGGAGGAGTGATACTTATTTAGGCGCTGATGTGGCGGTACCCATTGTTGTGAGTCAAATCTTTGTTCTTCTGACTATCTTTGTTGTCTTGTTCAGAAAAGGAGATATGAGTGTGATCAAGTAGAAAGTTAATGATCAGTTACAAGTGGAAGAACCACAAGAAGATGAATCTTCAGAAGATGATATTTCTGAACCGGACGAAGATACTTTAGCAGGACAAATGACAATGATGAGAGGGGGAAAAGTAAAAGCTTCTCCGATACATGACGATGATGAGAGTGAATATACGAGTAGTGATGATGAGGATCTTGGTCCTAGAAGAGGTCGAGCGATCAATGAGGATTCGGATAGTGATAGTGATTAGTCGGTCCGTCCGGAGATGTCATCCTCACTTTTGACTCCTCTTGATTTGATCTATCTCCAGGGGATCACCCTTGTAAACACAACTGTCATTCTCAATGGCTTGAATGTACTGTAATGTCACCATGACAAATCTTGGAGCTAAGGCCCTCAATGACCTATGATATCGCCAAGTTGTCAATGATGCATATGCACAATATAAGAATATCTAAATGAGGGGTATCACAATGATACTGTATGTCATGGGCCAGAAAAATCGACGTATATCATTTCAATGGATCGAAATCGTCCCAATTCATCTTGCCCAAGGCTGGCTGAACAGTTTTGGGTACAAGGGTAGGTTGCATCAATCCTGGTGTCCATCCCGGTGGTGGTTTCACCGTAGGTTGCGCTGATTGAGTTGATTGAGGGGTCGAATTTTGAGATTGAACAGATGAAGAGAAAGTAGTTGTTGATTGGGGTTGAAGGGTTTGCAGACTTTGCATCGGCTGTATTGATGGAGTTGAGAATGAACTTGTCATTCTAGGTGGGGACAAGGTGTTAGAAGATTGGATAGCAGGGATTTGTGGATCGAGTGAGATATTGTAATTTGGTTTATTGCCCGATATTTGTCTAAGATTATGAGTTGCGGGCTTTGGATCAGGTTGAATGGACTGAAAGGGGCTATAACTCGGTGTAGACATGGAAGGTTGAGCTGATGGTACGGGTGGGGATGATAAAGTGGGTGGTGCGAGAGTAGGGATGGATTCAAAGGCTGATGTGTTGAATGCGGAAGAAGGAACAGGTCTAGCTTTCAATTTAGATGATCCACCACCTCTTGGACTGGGTAATGCAGGTGAACGCACGGGCGAAGTATTGTTAGATGTGGAAGGGAAAGTGGTAGAGGATAAAGGTTGAAGTATTGCGTTGAATTCGTTTGACTTCATATCAGCTGAATCCCTTTAGTTTCCAAAGTAAAGAGGAAGATAGCTCACTAGAGAAGAATCGGATGTTCCATTAAGCCAAGAATTGTCATTCCAAGGATCTGTCACTTGTACTTGTGGTTCGGAGATAGTAGGAGTAGAGGAACCTTTTACCAAAGATTCAAAGTCCATTTCTCCACTATTGAATCCGTTCGTAGCGAAGGGATCGGTCCCGATACTGATATCGGTATTGAAACTTGCTGTTTGTTGTTCTATTCGTCGAACATCACGGAGATGTTGCATATGTTCACTTTCCACTCTATTCCCAAGAGATTTTATCACCCTGCTAAATCAGTACTTCTCATAGGTGACAAAATTCATAGGTATGATGAAGAGAGAAGAACTGACTGCATGAAACGACCGAATTGCTCAGCATTGAGAAGAGGACCCATGGACATTGCCCAAAGTTGAGGAAGAACCAAAGTGGCGATGGCTTCACGATCGACTTTGGCTCCCATCGCTGCGTGCACTGCCAAAGTGGCCATCTATACCATCAGCACCGTCTAAGAAATGTACAAGGTAAATGACCATGACAGCGGGTTCTATTTGTCAGCTAAGTGATCCTATAAAGACAGAAGAAGCCTACCTTTCGTTTTGATCTTGGCCAAAAGAGGTACCAGCTTCGTAGTCAATGTCGCCTTGTCTAGAGTTTTCACCATGGCTTCGAAACATTCCAAAGTCTGAACTTTCACCGAGAGTATCCGAGTTCTAGTGAAAAGAATCTTTCATTAGCACCGTCCAAGACAAAATAAGACTGACTCACAGCTACTTTGACTAGAAGGACATTTTGTACCGTACTATAATCGAGAACTTCGCAAAGGTGAGGTACAGCTTTGAGAGCTTTCTCTTGGACCGGCAAATGTTCACATTCGAGAGAGTTATATATGAGAGGCATGACATCTTCGAGATCAGCCATTAATGTCTGTATTCACAAGCTGACTTACGTTCTCGAAATATAGGAGGATTGGTCTTTTCTTCAAACAAAGAGAGATGTTCCAGCAAAGCTACATGTCAGCTTGATCGCCAATTTCAATGACAGCTCACTCATCATATTCTGTGGCGGATCTTTGAGCGCAAAGAGGGGCTTGAGCTTGGGAAGTACGGAGGTGAATTCATCTTTGGTCAAAGATCGTGAGATCTCAAAGACATTAGGGAGGAGAAAAGGTAATAAATATGAATCTTTCATCTACCATATCAGTTTATCACCTGTCAACGACGATGAGTATAACTCACTTCGTCTAATAAACTAGGTAAGATCTTTCCTTTCCGTAATCTATCAGAGAAGTTTGGTAAGACTCTGACCAATCCACGTAAAAAGGTAGCTTTCTCCTCTCGCGGTTTGGAGGCAAAGGTAGTAGGATCTAGGAAATTGAGCGTGTTGATGGCCAAGGAAGAGAAGAAAGGATGTGAAGGTAAAGAAGCAAGTGATATTCTTGTAGAAGGTTGTCGAGTAAGTAATCTAGGCAGCAGATCTAATCTTCAGCTCATCATTGATTGAATTAAGGAAGGTGCGAGACTAACCTTTAAGCTCAGAACTTTGTCTCTCCCATCTAGACCCACTCGCCCAATCTCGTCTTATCAAAGATCCCTCTGCATTTTCCCTCAAGCTTTGCATAGAACCACGGTTCTGAAAAGGAGGTTTCCCTCCCATATGTACCGCATAAAGTACACATCCTAGTGAATAGAGATCTGAAGCAGGTGTCAAAGTAGCGTCCAGAGCATATTCAGGAGCTATGTTATCAGCTCTCCTCATCAAGTAGCAATCAGTCTTGAATGATTACTCACCTAAATAATCAAGCTTCCATTGTACTTGAGGAGGTAATCTACCATCGCCTTCTGGGTAAACATACTTTGTCGCCGATCCGTCAGGTTGAGTGAGAGGGGTGGTCAATCCCAATCCTGATAACTTCCAGTCTCCCTAGTTGTCAGCAACTGACCTGAATGAATTGCAGAAAACTAACTTTTGAATTTATCAATATAGCCTCTGGAGACAGATTGAGATGAACCATCCTAGCTTGTTGATGTAAGAATCTCAATCCTTTTGCTATTTGTAAAGTACCCTTTTGAATTTCTACTTCGTCCAGATCCACTTCCTCCGTTCCTTCCATACCAGGAGGTCTACTTTGTCCGTTTTGTCTTTTTGAAGATCCAGAAACTGCGGAGAGGAGGATACCGAGAGAGGAAGTGACTACCTCAGTGACGAAAGTGAGCTCGGATCGAGTTTCTTCCAAAGGTTCAACCATGTGAAGTATATCAGGATGTCTCAATCTCCCAAGGGATGTTGCCTAGTCATCAATACACGAATCACAAGCTCTAGAAAAAGGTTATGGACATACTTCTTTCTTAAGCTGTTCTATGACCCATTCTCTGGCAGCATGGGTCGTACGTCCGGAAGAATCTCCCCGAATACCATCGAGAATCTTCTTCTCGAACACCCACACAGAAACATCTTTGGACGTTGAGTTATGTGTGGCACCTACCACCTTCCATAGTCCCACTGTCAAAGGTTTAGAGGATAAGGCGGAGGTACTGGGTAGATGAGAGGAGGAAGAAGCTGGGGAAGGGGCAGAGGAATGTAAGGTGTATGAGGAGAGTGAGGAGGATTTGCCGAATAATGAAGAAAGGTTGGAAGCGACAGCGAGTACGTTGGCTGCCATGGGGGACGAAGCAGGGTTGTACCTGCTGAATTTAAGACGAGCCTATGAGAGTGTGTCGCTTCGAGAGAGGAGAAGAGTTGAGAAGAGTAAGAGTAAGCTTTATGAATAGCAGACACCTTTGGGTGAAAGGCAGGTAGCGTGGCACACAAGGCCAAGCCAGCTTTCTCTACGAAAGCGGTCATGAACAAGGTCATATCATCGAAATTTTGGTATGTACATGCATCTCCTGATGGCTATGCTACTTGGGGAGTGGCTACCTCTGTGTCTATTCTCACAGACTCTTCACTCTCACCCTCAACCTCGGTTTGAGAGTCGATAACTTTGATCATATTCCTCTTCTTCTCCTCCTCTTCCGCCTGACCAGGTTTTAGTTCGACCCCTTCAAGCATGTCATTCGCCACTAAGAACCGGATGGTTTGTGACAACTGGGATACTGTGTTCTGTATAGGGGTCGCCAGCAACTGATCTGTTAGCTCGTAAGAATTAGGAGAAGGGGGAATACTGACAGCTCCGAGCATACTGGGACGTTCAAATGGGTTGACCTTCTTTTGCTGAGGCTGTCTGGGAAGTCCGGCTCCTCGATGTTTTACTGGACCTTTTGTCATGGATCCTGGATCGGGTTTCTGAATTTTAATAGATTCCATGATAAGAATGAAGGTGACATACGATATGAGCAAAATGACATTTATCACCATGCTTGCATCGACCACTCTTGGCGAAGAACTTGCAGATCCGCTTTGTCGGGGCATTCGCCTTGGGCTCCTCCAATATCACCACCTCTTCTTTGATTACCGTTGCGTTACTTTCGCTGTCACTCGTGTCTGATCCCGAGTCTGAGTCAGAGCTTGAATCCGACGTGGTTGATGATGAATCTGAATCATCAGAGTCGTAGTCGCCCAAAGCGGCCAAACTTGTGATGGTCTGACCCGACGTCGACACTGAAGGTGCTTGAGACGGCGTGATAGAGGATGACGACAAAATCGAGGTTTGTGGTAGTTGTGGATTGTTCTGAGCAGTGTGGTCTTCATTATCACCGTGATACCCTCCTTTCCATGTGCCTCGTCCACGTCCACCCCTGTTTCCACGTCCCCTCTCTCTACCCCTACCACGACCTCGAAAGGCCTCTCCGCGTGAATGGGAAGAGGAAGAGTCGACCGGTCGTCCCCAGTCTTCAGCCATAGCCGCTGGATCCCTAGCTCGCTTGCCCATACCTCTACCACCGCCCCTTCCTCTCCCTCGTCCGGGAGTTTCACCACGTTCGATAGCAGCCCTTCGCTCTTCTTGCTGTTCCTTGTCAGCTAGGTCAGGCTTCACATAAACGTATAGCTGACCTTTTCCGCAACCCGTTGGGCAGAAGGCCATTTGTTCTTTCTCTCTGCTATCCACTTTTCTATATCCTCTTGAGTTTCGAGGGTGATGTTCGTACCTTGAATTACGGGGTTTGGTCTTGTTTGTCAGCTCCTCCTTACCCAACGTCAGAGCTGCCTTTCATGTCTTGTATTACATGTCTTTCCCTATTACCGACACCCGACGTTTCGCATAAGCTGATGCAGTATCAAGGATGAAGCAGAGGTAGATATGAAAGAAGGAGATACACTCACCCATTACGTTTAGCAAACCTTTCTTCCTCTTCACTCCTCTCCACTTTGGGTCCATTCCGAAAGATCAAATGTCTATCACCTTCATGAACTTCTACATCTTCTCCCGATCCTACGAATTTACATCCGGGAAACGAACAATTCCTCCATGCTTTGACCCCACCACCGGATCTATTCTGCCCGTTATTCACTCGTGGACGTTTCACCTGGGGTCCTTGTGTCTCTACATAGCTTGCTCCTACATTTGAGGAGTATGCATTCGGAATATAAGCAGGAACGGAACGATGTGACGTAAAGAGAGACTGGCCGAAAGAATGTTGGGGGGGATATGTCGGAATGGGCCATGGATATCCACCTGAGAGATTGTATGTGGGGTATGCGCTCGAGGGATCGTACGTCTGATTCGAATAGGGATAAGAAGGATATGGCTCACTGTGAGGGAATTGAGGCAAGGGTGGGTTCGAGGATGATTGAACACGTCGATTGGACGAAGGAGCGGAAGGACCAGGTTGAAAGTTGGGTTTGGGGGGGAGGCCTGTCATGTTCCACGCGCACTCTTATTCAAGAAATGGAGTACTATCCTTGCTGATTTGACTGTGAAGGCCAGAGTCGCTGCCTCGGTTCTCCTCTACGTCGACCTCAAAGAGAGTAAGCTAAAAGGTAAATTTGTAGAGGAGGTCAGTTGCAAAAGTGGATAATCCCGACGGAACTCGAATTAATCCCGACGAAATTTTGCCACTTTCTCCCAAAATACGACGTTCAACTCCCATATCCCGTCACTACTGACCCAAATACCTTCACTATTAAAAAATCATCTTTCCGTGGCTTTTCTGATATCATTGGAATGCCTGACGCCTTCTGAGTCTATTCATACCATTTTCGGCACAGCTTTCGGAGTATTGACCACAGGGGCATGGGCAATGTCCCCAGCCCGAAATCCTACTTCCTTTTCGGTCCCCTTTCGGCCGAATTCGGGAGCTTTCGGTGATAGTCACATACTCACTACTGACTACCAATCTACCCAAGTGAATAGCTTCTTTCATGTATGTAAGTATGTATGTATGTTCATGTTCATGGTAATACATCCTCTGAATGCACAAAACTCTCTTAAGGATCCATCATGTTGACGTGTCTGATGGTGATGTGTTGATTGAACTTCTACTAAGTACTAACACGGGCTGACGCGATTTTCCCCCTTTTTCATTCCTTCAATTCACTTCTTCTCTTCACTTCACTTCACTTCAGCATCTTCATATCTTTTTCCAGCATACATTAGCCAGCGTTTTTCATCTGCTCTCCACTGCTCACTCTCAACTGATCTCACTGCTCATTCTGCATCTGTGTGCTTCATCTCACCTTCCGCCTTGGCTCGTCCGAATTATCTTATCATCAAAATTAGAGTCTTCCCACTCCCCCTTCCTCCCAATCTCTCTGACCTCTTTGACCTCTTTCTCAAAATGCCGAACCCCTTCGACCCAAAAACAGATAAATCCAGTGTAAACCCTCCGAAGGGTTACAAATTACACCCCGACCATGTTCACTTCCAAAAGTATCTTCAGCCACAACACCCCATTTGGAAGAATGAGAAATCACTTCGTTCTTTTCAAGCTGAGATAGGGTTCTACCTCCAGCCCTGGTGGCATGCAGAGCCGAAGTATCTTCCTCAGCTTGCTGAAAAGCTAGGACTTCGGGAAGCTACCCCGAAACAAATGAAGGAAGAGGGTATTCGGGCGATTACTAGAGGGTCACGATGTTATTCGGCGGATGAGTCGGCCACAAAGCCAAACTGTCATGTCCAGTTTTGTGTTTCGGCTTTCAATTACACGTGAGTATTGGTTTATCAAATATGGCTCCCGAATTCGGGAGAAATTAACGAAACTCAATGCTGATCTCAGACATCCCGAAGTGAAATGTGTCAATGTACCTGATGGTCGACCAGTGTTTCTCAACCGTTGGGACGAAGGAAAGTTTCGTGTCTGTGTGCACTGTTATAACTCCACAAAGCCCCCTCTCACCTGCTCCCTCAAGGGCAAGCCGACCAATTTCCTTGTCGAAGAGTCCTCCGAAAGTGAAAAACGACCGAAAAAGTCATCACAAGGTCAGGACAAGCCTGAGGACAGCTCGGATTCTGATTCGGACTCATCGGACTCTGAACATTCACCACATCCCTCCCCTCCGAAACCTCGCCGGCCAGCCACCACAACACGCTCCACAAGAGCTTCGGCTCCCAAGAAATCGGTTTCTCCCCCCCCTCCCGAAAAAGGAAAAGGAAAGGGAAAAGAAAAAGCTCCCCCTGCAGCTTCCACGGCGATTGGGTTCTCAAATGCGCCACTGCAGCAACCGGTAGGACCGAAGGACAAGCGTAGGACTGCTAGGGGAGGCACTGTCGCAGCTGGGGATGCTGCAAAACCCGGTCCGAAATGGGTTGTCAGACCTTCTCCGAAACCTCTCACCGAAGCGCCTACGTCTGCTAGAGAGCAACCTCGTTCGGAGGTGAGTTTTCTAGGTTCCGAACTGAAAGCAAGACTCAGCAGCTGACTTTTAGGGAGAAACAGAACTGTCTTCTCCAGCTGGTCCTATTCTTGTTCAAGATTCCAGCTTGGGTCAAGATGATGGGGAAGAAGGACCTCAACCGGAACCATCTACAGCCCGAAATGAGAGGCCACGATTCCCTCCCCGCCCTCCAAAATTTGCCGATGTTGTTCCCGAAAAGGAACCCTCCGAAACCGCCCCCCCCGTTTTCTCTGCAGGTTTGCCAGCTGGGGTTTCTCCGATACTTGTCCGAAGTAGTCCTGTTCATCCTCCTGTGAACAAGCGTGCCCTGGAGGATGTAGAAGAGTCCCAGGCCGAACCGAAACGGGCTCGTCCGTTCTCCATTGAACAAGGTCCTCCCCAGCCCGAAATGGATCTTACCTCCGAAAAGGTGCCCACAATGTCCCCTGTTGGTCCTGTTCCTTCTCCTGCCGTATCTGTTCGACAACAGGCCGTTCCCTCTGCTCTAGACCCATTTATAGCACAAACACAATCGGTTTTGGGTGTTACATTGCAAGAATCACCAACAATCCCTTCGCCTCACCAAGCTAAAAGTGTCACACCGGCCCCCTTCCCCAGCCCCTCCCCTGCTCCGAAAGCAGGCCCTCCTCCAAACCTTCAACCTGGGTCTTCTTCTCTCGTCTCTGGCCCTCCCCAAATCTCCCCACTACCTACCTCACTGCATACGTTTGCAGAGGTAAAGCAGTGGCTACAGCAGAAGCGCCTGGGTCGATCAGGTGTGCAGAGTCTTCCTGGTCCAAACCCATCAACCAATGTTCCGAAACCCACGATGGCTCCGAAGCCCATAGTTCCTCCACTCTTTGCTTCCCAATCGGCTCCCCCTCAGACTCCACCTCCCACTTCTCTCATTCGTTCTCATTCAGAATTCGTTGGCTCTGGTCCCACAGCTTTGCCAGGTCAGATACCCTCCATTCCTGTCACTTCGGTCAATGTGGTCAGTAAACTCCCTCAAATGAACCCACCACTCCAGCCCGAATTTCGGACCCAAAGGCCCACTGTCCCTTCCTTGGACCAGCCTGCACCCGAAAAGGTTGTCCCTTACATCCAGGCTCCACCGTCTACCATGCCCGAAGTTGAACAGTGTCTGCATCGTATGAGTGAGTTTCAAGAGACTCAGGCTCAGTTTGAGGAGCAATTCTCTTCCCGAATGGTTGCTCAAGTTTCCGAAATGATAGACTATTACCGAGAAATCAACCGAGGACGTCATCAAGCCTTCTCCGAAAGTGTCACACAATCACTTTCGGGTGTGAGAGCTATCAATGGGACATGGAGTGAATTCAAAGCGCGGTATGACTCGGTGGTTTCTGAAAGAGATGTGGCTCAAGGAGAGGTAAAGACACTGGACCGGCTGTACAAAGAGCAGATTGATAAGAATGAGGAGAGAGATCATGCTGTTGCCCGAGTCACCGCCGAAAAGGACGCCGAAATTGCTTCAATCCGAAAGCAGTTGGAGGAGACTCAGGAAGGGCTCAAGACTATGAGCCAGAGGTTCGCTAGTGCAATGGGGGATAAGGAAAAGGAGGCTCAGGCTCGTCAGTTTGCTGAACAGCGGTGTTCAGATCTGGCCAGACAGATGGCTGAGAAGGAAAACACCGAATTGGAAACTCTCCGAGCTCGTCTTTCGGAGGCTGAAGCAGCTAAGGGAGTAATGCAACAGCAAATAGACGAGGCATTGCAGTTTGTGCAAATTACCGCTGCCCTGCAAAATGAGACTGAGATGGAGAATGTAGGGTTGAAGGAACTCAAAGCGCAGTTGGAGGGAGCAAATGAGAAGTTACGGGCGGACCTTCAAGTGGATCAAGAGGAGTGGGAATCGGCCAACTACACCATCAGGCAACTTGAGTCAGAACTCCAAGAGGCCAAACAAGAAAAGGCTCGGCAACAATTCCGCTTTGACCTTAGGACCTCCCCTGCGAAGCCGAACGAGTACTCTGACCGAAGAAGAGCTCACAGTCTTGATCTCCCTTCCACCAAGATCACCGCTCGAAACTCCGAAAATACCGCACCGAATCCCGAAAATGACCCTTCCAACTCCGAAAATGTACTTTCTTCAGGACCAACACCTCATGATGCCATTCCCACAATCCCCACAAATGCAGATCTCCATTCTTCTCAAGATTAAATGTAGCCAATCAAATCCGTGTTACAGTTCCCTTGTATGTACTGTCACTTGTTCATTTTGCCGAGTTTCCGTTTCGGTGTTTTCATTTCATGTTTCGGTCTTTCTATGTTTGGGGTCCAAATGTCTCATCTGTGTGTGAACTAGCCTGTGTAATGCATTCCATGTCTGAACTCTTCCAGCCTGGCTCATGTTGCATACATCCCTGCAAGAGATACTTCACTGTTTCTTGTGTCAGTGAGCGAGAGATCCTTGTAGTAGGATTAATTGTCCCCAAAATTCGGACCGACTTCGGACAGCCTTGACCAATTTCGGACAGTCATGGCTGCATATATCACTGCAAGAGAGCTTATGACTATCCAAATAAGCACTGGGTAGACACAATGACTAGTGACCCTAAGCAGTACAATATTGGAATACATGAGATGGTCAGATGTGCTTTCGGAGGGGTTTTCGGTGTTTCGGGAGTGCCTTCGGACTCACTTGGGAAAGATAATCAAGCCCCAATCTGCATCAAACCAAGTGTATTTTTACATCCAGAGGTATATTAGTCATTATATTCATGCACAACCAGCTGTGATACCTCTCTACAGGCGATCTATGTAGTAAGTCATGGAAGGTACAGACTTGTCCATCAATTTTTTCACTTTCGGACTGAATATAGACTCATTTGCTGGATCCCGTGCAGCCATTGCAAGCACCAGTTGAAGCACACTTGTTCGTAGTTTTCTACTCTCACCTCTAGCCAGAGTTGATGATTTCACCCCAAGCACAGAAGCAGTCGGTCTGATTCCCTGGAGAAGAAGACATGCAGCGGCACATGCTAGAGGACCACAGCTGTGTGAGTCCACTTGTGTAACCCAGTCCAGGTTATCCCTGGTAGCCTGAATGTCATTATTGAGCTTGGGAGTAGTACTGTACTCACCTGAGAATTTGGAGCAATCAACCAACCCATAGCTTCAGCCTCTGTTGCTATGCCTTTTCTGACTTCCCAGGACAAACGGCGTTCTAGCAGGCGTGACCATTGCTATTGATCAGTGACGCTGCACCTCATTGAAGTAATTTTGAATGACCAACTTACCTTCTTCTGTTCTCCCGAATCATAAGTCCCCCCTGCCCCATCATACATCAACACCAGCTTCTGTGGCCCAAAGATTACCAGTGTCTCAAAATGGGAGCTCGACATCAGAACCCCAACTGTGTTCTCTTTCCTCCATTGCCCGTCCTTGCCCAGAGAAGGCCATGGCGTACCTCCAGGTATGTATGGGTTCCAGTTGTCACCAGCAGCTAGGGTTCGGTAAACAAACGAGTTTGGTATGGGGTCAGACATTCCAATCCCCAGATTCACACAATTTCGGATGAAAGCTGACACCGAAAGCAAGATATCATCGATTCCGAAATTGGTGTACCACTCATTCCTTCCGTAGAACTTACGCAACGTTTTTGACCCGAATGTGGAGTCTACACCCTGCAGCTTCAAGCCCTTATGCTCATCTTCGGCCATGTCATGAAACATAGCTTCCATCTGGTCGCACAGGTCCTCAAGGAGATCGTCCGAAAGGCTATCAACATCTTGAAATGTGCTGACGGAGATGAGAGGTTGAAAGGATTCCCCCGAACGCCACTGAACTTGTGCTAGTCTTTCGGCAATGACTGACTGAGCCTTTTCTAGTTGACAGTACTGCGGAACCTCGGGTGAGGGAGAGCGTTCAACAGTGGGAACGACACTTGGAGGATCAATGTCCATGGATGATGATGGGGAATCTGGTTCTGCTGTAATGTCTTGAGAAGCTACAGTGGGATTGAGACTGATAGCTTGATCGGGGGGAGCCGATTCACCCTGGGGTGTGTTGGTTTGGCACAGCATGTTGCTCGAGGAAGGCCCGCTTTCGGGAGGTTCATCACCAGGTGGAGAAATATGTGTAGGCTTCGGAGGGATGGTACCCTGAGAAACTGTGGGAAGAACATTGGGCTGAGAAGCGGTGGGGTCTGTAGGGGTACTGGTGGGCGCCAAGCTTGTGGACTGGACATCAACTGGGGCAGGTTCTTGTTCCGTTGGGTTTGGAGGAGGAACTTTCGGATCTCCCGAATTCGGAGGTTCAAGCGTTGGCGGGGCCGAAGTTGGCAGCTCCGAATTTGAAGAATTAGCTGGTATGGCGTCCGAAACGGGAGGTTGGGGGTTTGGTGCTTCCAGTGTTGGGCCTTCAGCTTTTGGTATTTCAGGATTCGAAGCCGATTTTGACATTGCTTTCCCACTTGGCTTATTCAGTCGTCTCTTTTTGGCAATGGGTTGACTTGCTGATGGCTTGACTTCATCTTCCAGTGTATAGAACAGCAAGACCGGGAATCGTGTACCACCGAAAGCGTCCCGGTTCAGAAACATACGAGAGGTTTTTTCGTCGTCAATCTCCCACAGCACATCATCATGCTTTATCAAAGCCACATAGTGTCCACTGGTCACCTGCACGGTGTCCCCCTTTCGGCAGAGCATTCCCTTCAATCTGTACATTGGAAGATTGCTGGGGAGTATAGGAGGAGGTACGGCCGAAACCTGCGCTGGGTTGATAGTTTCGGGAATGTCAAAAGGGTGGATCACTTGGTGTGCAGAGGGGTTTCGGAGATCCCAGACAATGTTGAGGAGTAACATGCGGGGCAGGTTGTTGGATTCCAAGGACATCTTGGCTCGTGCTCGAGTGACGGCCATTCGTCCATTACATGGTACCGAAAAGCAATGTTGGGGACTGCATGAACGCCACAATGAAAGGTTGATGAGCTGGATGAGGTTAAGTGATGAGCCATGTGGATAGATTTGGAGAACGGTCATTTGCTTCTCCAGTGAGGATGTCTCTTGCCTGACAGGGACTGCGTGGGAACAGGGCTGAAAGACATATTCCCAGGTTACTCCGAATTGGAATGTGTTCCGAATCGGGTTCTGTTCAATGATCTGATTGAATTTGCTTGTCATTCTGAGAAACAGTTCACACGGATCATGCTGAGATTCTTCATCTATCAAGTTCTCACCTGCATATCAGCAAATGAACATGCTGATTGGCAGCAATGATGGAGGAAGGGAACTCACTTCGGAGGATCGGTACAATGTCCTTCAGATCCACCAGCCGTCTAGTTACCGAAATGGCTTTAAGAAAGTCACCTAGTAAGACATCAAAGAAGTGCGTGAGGCCTGAGAGCGTCATTAGCTTC
>NW_006711225.1:3573876-3614278 GCF_000271645.1 Tremella mesenterica DSM 1558
CGGGCGGCGGCAGCAGCGGCGATGGCGTTGGGGGGGGGGAGAACCCCGGAAGAGGAAGAAGAAGAGGAAGAAGAAGAAGAGGAAGAAGAAGAAGAGGAGAGGGAACGGCGTCGTTTCTGGCCCACAATTTGAGCAGGGAGAGGGGCAGGAGCGGCTGCGAGTTAGCAATGTCTTGGAGAGCTAAAGAACAGATAAACAAGGCCAAGTTCGGCGAAGGTATAGGAGGTTGGGCGAAGAACTCACACTCAGGACTATCAACATTGTTATCCTCTACACTAACCGCCACCATATCATCATCTGAGATATCTTCTAACTCAGTTTCACCCTCACGATCCTGATCCTCCTCATCACTATAATCACCCCCTTTTCCTTCGAAGTCTGACTGATCGTCCGACTCCGAACCACTGAGCGACTCCTGGTCGGAGGAGGACGGAGACTCACCAGGACGAAAGGCGGGCGTCCTGCGGCGAGGGCTGGCGGCAGGAGGAGAAGCGGAGGGAGAACGGGCGGGAGAACCGGCAGGAGGACTGGCGGGAGGAGAAGCAGAGCGAGGAGGCGAGGCGGCGCCAGACGGTTCCCCCAGGGAAAGAGTGCCGAGGCCAAGAGAGGAAACTTGGCGAGACCTATCACCGAAGGAAACTGAACGTCAGCCAAGTGCGGCGAAGTGCGGTAGGTACAGGGGAAAGACTCACGAGCAGACGACACCATACCACCAAAGTTCCTCATGGCGGCGAAAGGGTTGGAGGTGGGAGTAGGAGGGGCCATGACGTTTAAAATACTTAAAGAAATAAAAGATGATACGTCGAGGTAACAAATCCGTTTTCTAAGCGCGAGAGATAGAAAGTTTTGAAAACAGATGGGGAAGAGAGAGAAGGACGATGAACTGCTCAGTACTTAGTATAACTCGAGTTACCCCTCCGTCGTCAACATGCGGCATCCTTCGCGTTTCATCAACAAAAGGCATCGCAGGGACGATCAAAATTCCCACGCTATAGTGTCTCATCTCAATATAAACGAGGGTTACTTCGACAGACTACGGTGTTGTTCGGCTGCCATTCACGAAGCGTGTCTCACCTACAAAAGACACAGGGCTTCTTACGGCAAACCTCGACGAAGTTAGGGGAGTCTCATTGTCGGGTTCTGGAGTGAAAGGAGGCCCGACTACGAAGTGCGGCGCAAAGAACAGAAGAGTGAAGGTTGGTCGTGGGGAGGGAGAGAATGGGGGTACTACGCTGCTAAGTTCTCTTGCCACGACAGAGGTGTAATCGCTCACGAGGACGTTCGCGGCTAAAGAAGGGGGCGACTGTCACGAACTACGTCGTGACACCTCGATTACTCCACCAACAATGACCCTCCTTTGGCCATCAAAACCCCATCACGCCTTAACCTCTTTACTCTACACGTAACTCAGGACTTCTGACACCAAGTACGGCGAACCTCTTTACTCTACACGTAACTCAGGACTTCTGACACCAAGTACGGCGAAGTTAGACGGAGTTAGGCTAAGTAGGGACAATGGGAGCAGAAGTGCGGCGATGTTAGGCGGAGTTAGGCTAAGTAGGGACAATGGGAGCAGAAGTGCGGCGATGTTAGGCGGAGTTAGGCTAAGTAGGGACAATGGGAGCAGAAGTGCGGCGATGTTAGGCGGAGTTAGTCGAAGGAGGAAGAGGATGGCCGAGGGCTCGGGGAAGTTGGACGAAGTGCGTTGAAGTACGTCAAAGCGCGAGAGGGTTGGATGAACGTCTAGGAGGAGTAGATAATATTAGCTGAGAAGATCGCTGAAGTTCTTCAGCGATCCTTGATTGTTGTCAGTAGTAAAAGACAGATAGAGATAGCTATAAATCAAGATACATCGCCATCAGTAGATCAAAACCCTAGTTAGAGTAACTACGCCGAAGTACGCCGTAGTTACACCCCTTTCGACGTCTGCGCCCTCCTGGTTGGGTGAGACATCGACTCAGAGCGTGAAGTTAGCCGAGGTTCGTCGACCGTCGGTCTATTAAGAAGTAGTTGTTCGACGGCCGTGACACTAACACTCCCCCACGGGACAATGCACGACTCTGCAGTAGTCCCGGACGATTTATCGATGGCGACGGCGGGGTTTGTGATGATGTAGAAGGTAGTAATGACGAAATATTGAGTGTTATGTGTGTGGTAGTAGTGGTAGGTGAAATCGTGAAATGAATTTCTGTGGGGCCCCCTGCGGGGCTCCGCTCTGACACGTGGCTACCACTCACCGGTACCGACGACTGACTCTTCTCTATCTTTCCTTTTACTTCATCACTTTTATCTCCAATTATCGGTATGTCCATCTTTCGTCTTTCTCCACTTCTATCTCTCATTTGTGACTCTCTGAACTTCCCTTTATCCTTTCTGCTTCTTAAAACTTCAGGTTTGCTAGTAGGATCCCGAGAATCGATGAAATTGCTTCGAGTACCAGGCTGACGATATCTATCATTAGTAGCGAAATCATCATGTCCCAAATTTCTCCTGCTGTTCTCGCGACTATCGCTACTCCCTCGGTTCCTGGACCGTCTGATCGTCCTGTCCTTAGGTTGCTCCCCAGCAATCCTCCCGACTGTAAGTTTATTACTGTTCGTCATGTCATGAACTTTATTGAGTTTGAGATCTCTCTCAGAAGGTACAATTTGAACTGGGGATCTTGAAATCGAACCTCGATAAACATTTCCTTTTGCTAGGGAACGCTCTATTGGAAGATGGTGGTACCCATGCGAGGGTACAAGAGATCGTTGATACTGTTGACTCTCTCCACGAAAAGATCGAGGCTGTCCTCGGTGGTTATAAAGTCGCTGGTTACCAGCCCAAGTTCCCGAAATTCGTGGATTTGACGATGGAGGTTGAGTAGAACCTCCACTATGTATCATCTTATCCCTTCTCTCACTCTTCTCTTTCATCTCTCTAATGACTCTAGGTTCTACCGGTGGTTTTTGACCTATCTTCGAATTACTCACATTCTTAGGTACACCTGAAAATTTTACATTTTGGCTCACGAGAACTTTTCCTTCGGTGGGTTTCTCTGAAGTTCCTTCCACCCACACTTTTCCTTCTGGTACTACTTCTCTCTCTGGTACCACTTCGTTCTCTGTACCACCTGACAGATCTCCTAGATCCTCGAAATCAGAATAATCGTAATCGATGATTTCATCATCATCTAATGTCACGTATACTGAACCAGTGTTTTTCTTCTTCGGTGGTTCTACACGTATCGCTGACATATTCACCGAATGTACTGGTCCACCTAAAGCCTTCGTGAGTACGTCTGCCCTCTGAGAGACAGTGCTAACGTATTCTAGTTCAATAACCTTGTTACTGACTAGATCTCGAAGAGCATGATGTCGAATATCAATATGCTTTGTCCTCTGGTGAGTACCAGGTTTCCTCGCTAGTGATATCGATCCTTGGTTATCGCAGTTTAA
Organism: Tremella mesenterica DSM 1558; assembly: GCF_000271645.1. Lineage (NCBI taxonomy): Eukaryota > Fungi > Basidiomycota > Tremellomycetes > Tremellales > Tremellaceae > Tremella > Tremella mesenterica. The sequence continues at coordinate 3,577,314 of NW_006711225.1, forward strand.
TGTAGTAGGATTTAGCTGATCGTAGCCTATCTCCCTCAATAATCCTCTCAATCACTGAGCTTCCTTCGCTGCTTCAGCCATCGCGATGTATTCTGCTTCGACTGTCGACGACGATACTGTAGCTTGTCTTTTTGAACTCCAGGTTATCGGTGAGTTGTTCATCATGAATATCCAACCTGTAGTTGATCGTCGTGTGTCTTTACAACCTGCCCAATCGGCATCAACCCATCCTGCTAGATCGCTAGCCTCGCCACCGAGACGAATACCATGTAAACGAGTGGACCGAAGGTAGGTAATTACCATTATCCCTTCTTCCCATACTTTCTTCGTCGGTTTAGTGAGGTACCTAGCAAGGTATGAGGCGGCATATGATATGTCGGGTCGAGTACATGTGGCTAACCACTGTAGACATCCTATTAATTCTTGAAATGGTCGAATTTCACTCTCCGCCTCCGACATCGATGGATTTTTCGCAGTAAGGGGTAATGGCGTTTTTCGGTCTCGATGTAAGTCGTTTTCTGGAAACTTCTGAACTATCTTATCGATATATGCTGGTTGGTTTAACCATATTGTCTTTTCTTCTCTGTTCCTTGTTACCTTCATACCTAAGATAGTACTTATCTCCCCCAGGTCGGTTATTATCCACCTTTTACCTAGCCCATCGAAAATTTCCTTCGCTTCTTCCTTCGACTTCGTGGCTAATACCAGATCATCGACATAGGCTAGCAGTATTGCTGCTCCCTTTCCTTCGATTTTCCCTTCTGGTCTGTAGTAAAGACCCCAATCTGATTCGATTCTTGAAAAACCTAGGTGAGATAATCCTTCGCCGAGTTCTATCCACCATGTCCTGCCAGATTGCTTTAAACCGTAAAGAGACTTAACTAACTTCAAGGTATTACATCCAGGCTTCGGTTTTATCCCCTTGGGATACTTCATGTAAATTTCTACATCGAGTTTACCGTTTAAATACGCCCCTTCGACATCGGCCTGACGAATTTCGAGATCTTCGGTGGCCGCTATAGTCAAGAGTATTCGTCACAAAGCGGATTACTCTTGTACAAAAACAGAGTAGTCATACCAGAGGGACAAGCAAGATTAGAAGTAATGCTACTAGTCTGGATTTATACTTTAGTAAGTTTCCTTCTGAATCTGTCTTCACTTTGAATACTGTTACGGGGTAACAACGAATCGAGGGAACTCTATCGAGTTCGACGGATTAGGACAGAGGAAAGCGGGAGTTGGAGGCAGTGCTGCAGTAGGTAGGGACGGGTTTTCCCCTTTCGAGATTTTCCCCACTGGGTTTGCTCAAAGCGGTTTTTCACCTGTCCGAGTATGTACATGGACGCTTGCAGTAGGACTGAGAAGAGGAGACGGATACCTGTAGACAGTATATAGTACAATCAGCAAAGTACCAACTTTGCTGATTCTTCAATATCATTCTTTGGCTACATCGATTGCAGAGGAGACACGATCCATTAGCACCAGAGCCCCTAGATTTCCACGAGACCTCCATCGAGTTCGACCCAACCTGCGACCTAGTCGTCGTGTTTCCAGTACCGTTACAAGTTGAAGAATCAGCCTTACGCACCTTGGGTCGAATCGGAGAGTACTGTATGCTCACCAGAGGGAAAGCGCGGAAAATGATACCAGAAAAAGAGGAGTTGGAACAAGGGCTGGTCCCAGAGAAAGAAATACCAACAAGTTCTTCGAGAAGTACCATTTCACATGATCTCACTTCTACTACCACTACCCCAGATCCGCTAAATGAATTATCGCAGCAGTTGTCACAATTGTTAGCCATTATGACGATGCAACAAAAGGAACAAAATGCATTAAGGGAAGAACTGGCTACGATAAAAGCTGACCGACAGAACCAACAGATACTCACATCGAAAGGGGCAAGTTTGATCGAAGTCGAAGAAAACAAGCCGTGTTTGGAGCCAAAACTTACCAACAACGAACGAACAGGAAGAACCAGGTGTGCGGATCCACCTACCTTCAGTGGAGAACGAGGAGAATTGGACAACTTCCTTGCAGCATGTCACATGAACTTCGAATTCAAAGGGGCAGAGTACGCCACCGATCGCAGAAAGATCCTGTTCATGTACGGGTATCTTCGAGGCACCCCTCAAATGCTTATAACCCCGGCCATAACCAATCCAAGTATATGGAATTCGACCGAATGGCTAGAGAGCTACGACAAATTCATCCAGCATTTACGAACTCAATTTGGAGACAGTAACATGGCAGGTACGGCTATGAGGAAATTGCAGGAGTTAAGACAGACGGATACGGCCGCCGAGTATTTTGCCAACTTTGAACTTTGGTCCACACACCTTGGAAAGGTACCAGATGCAATGAAAATCGCCTCAGCCATACAGGGCCTGAAGGAAGAGCTACTGAAGGTGGTAGTGGTAAATAACACCGACCCTCGAACCAAATCGGACTGGATCTATTTCAAACAGCATGTGATAGGGACTGAGGAGAACCAACGGATGGCTGAAACGATGATTGCAGCGAATCGATGGGCTGCTAGACGCAAACATGAGACGACCTGGCTTCCCCCTCGATCGAATTCGATGCGATTGGATACTAGTTTGCCCAACCCGGTAGAACGCCACTCACAATCGACTGGTAGAGGACCCTTGCCCGGTGGAAAACCAGGGATGATGAATTATGGTCTACCAAATGACCCTCCGGTCACTTGGACAGAGGACGGAGGACGTCTCAGCGAGAACGAAATGACTTGGAGGAGGGAGAACCGACGTTGTCTCAAATGTAGAAGTCCAGAACATTACGCCAACAACTGTCCAAATGGAGGAAATACGAGAAACAACATTAGGGGATCCCCAAACCCGCATAGCTCACCAATTCCTAGTGGATCGAACTCGATCCCAACCGGATCCAAAGGGCCATTAGTTCGAGGAATGGCGGTAACCTTTGAAGAAGAGGGAAACGAATACCTGGCCTAAGTGATGCGACCACTTGCGGCCAGGATCTAACAGAATCGCACAAAATTCAACTACCAATAGATCTCAGTAATGACTCGGCTATAATATACATAAAGATACAGACAGAAGAAGATACCCTACGATTTGGAATGTTAATTGATACCGGAGCTACCGGAAGATACGTACAGCCGGCCTGTCCATTATACCATTTATTCCCAAAGAGACAGTATCAGGAACCACGGAAGATCAGATTCCTCGATGGAACAACCGCGACGTTAGTGACCGAGTATGTAGAAGCTGAGTTGGATTTAGGAGCAGGACTCAAGATTGCGACTCGATTGGATGTGATGGCATACGAAGGCCCCGAGGTACTGGTGGGATTGGATTTCTTGAAACAGTTTAGGGCAAGGATCGATTGTGGAAAGGGATTGATCGAGTTCGACGGAATCGGACAGGATAACGGTTGGAAGTATCCGAGGTTGGAGGAAGGATTGATAAGAGGAACAGCATTGGAAAAAGGAGAAGATGAGATGAGCGAAGAAGAGTTACGACAGGTCATACCGACACAATGGCACCAATACCTGGAGCTATTCAAAGTGGAACGAGCCAGAAAACTACCACCAAGAAGAGAATGTGACCACGAGATCGAATTGACCCCCGGAGCAGAACTAAAACCAGGACCAATCTACCAACTGGATGAACATGGGGATGCATTCCTAAAGCAGTGGATCAACGATGGTCTGGCCAGCGGCCATCTACGAAGAAGTAAATCACCTTATGGGTCTCCTGTATTCCTGGTTCCAAAAAAGGGAGTGATTCCCTATCGAGTGGTAACGGATTATCGTGCGCTTAACAAGGTAACCATTAAGGATTCATACCCAATGCCACTCATCTCGACACTACTCGATCGACTTCAATTAGGAAGGATCTTCACTAAGCTCGATTTGAAAGGGGCTTACCAGTTAGTCAGGATAAAGGAAGGAGATGAACAAAAGGCTGCCTTGCGAACAAGATACGGCAGTTTCGAGAGCACAGTCCTAAGGGATGGGTTGTGTAATGCACCAGCCACCTTTCAGAACTTTCTACAAGACATGTTTCACGATCTACTTGACGAAGGGGTAGTAGTTTATATCGACGATATCACGGTATACTCCGACACGATCGAAAACCATCAGATAATTGTCCAAAAGGTATTAGATCGACTACTGGAAAACGATTTGGTCGTCAGTCCGAGAAAATGCGAATGGAGTTCAAATGAAGTGAAGTTCCTGGGGTACGTAATAGGACACGAACGGATCGAAATGGATCAAGAAAAGGTGAAAGCTATTCTAGAATGGGGAGAACCCATGACAGTCCGGGATACTCAAGTGTTCTTGGGGTTTGCGAATTTCTATCGGAGGTTTATCAAGGGGTTTTCGCATATTGTGGGACCTCTCACACGATTGACTAGGAAGGATCAAGCTTGGAACTGGACACAAGAATGCCAAAAGGCTTTTGACGATCTAAAGAAAACATTTACCACAGCACCAGTACTTCGACATTTTGATAGAACCCGACCGACTTGGATTGAAACCGACGGATCCGATTGCGCGATAGGTGCGATAGCGTCTCAGAGATTTCCTCACCCATCAATAAAAGGAACCACCGAACTTCACCCAGTAGCGTACTGGTCTCGAGCAATGACGCCCTGTGAGCTAAACTACACGGTGGGAGAGAAAGAATTATTAGCCATCGTGGATTGCTTGGTCGCCTGGAGACCCTACTTGGCTAACAGTAGTGATGTTATAAAGGTCATTACCGATCACAAGAACCTAGAATACTTCCAAAGCAAACGACAACTAAATCGAAGGCAGATGAGATGGTTGGAAATATTGGGAGACTTCAACATAGAGATCACTTATCGACCAGGGAGCAAAAATGGGGGAGCAGATGCTCTGACGAGACGAGGAGATTATCATCCGGGAAGAGGGAGTAGCAAGGACCCGAATCTTAACAAAGGCAACTGGCTACAATTGCTACCGACACACGAACAAATTGGATCGAATTCAATGGACTCAGAACACAAAGGACCAAGACACATAGTAAGAGGAGCAATCCGGGAAGACTCATTATTCGGACTCATCAAGAACGGACTGAAAGACTCAGAAGACATAGCAAACATACGACAACTAGGACTACAGATGGCACAGACACATAGCACACAGAGCACACAGAGCACCCAGAACACACAGGACACACAGAAGACACAGGCTAGCAGCGAGACACCAATAGTATCATGGACACAGAGCGGATTACTCTTATACAAAAACAGAGTAGTCATACCAGAGGGACAGGCAAGATTAGAAGTAATGAAAGCAAGACACGATTCTGTCACGAAGTGACAAGACAGTTTGATAGTGATAGTGATAGGATGGGTTGGGTATTTAACCAGCGACCAGCGGTATGCAGTAACCGCCGGTTAATAGGCCTTTTAGCACAGTGGTTTAGACCACTGCCTCTGAAGGGCACTGTTATATCGTCCCAATGCTGGTTAGTTGGTCTCGTGACAGATTAACCGGCGGTTACGGGTAGGATCCTGGGTTCGACTCCCAGGGTGGGCTGGGTCAAATTCAGTCCCTACTTGGAAAACCTCCCTCTCGGAGAAAGTTTTCGGCCTATCGTACCCTTCCCTGTTGGGGCCCCAGATGGGGCTGAAAGGGAAGGCATAATGTCACGAAGTGACAAGACAGTTTGATAGTGATAGTGATAGGATGGGTTGGGTATTTAACCAGCGACCAGCGGTATGCAGTAACCGCCGGTTAATAGGCCTTTTAGCACAGTGGTTTAGACCACTGCCTCTGAAGGGCACTGTTATATCGTCCCAATGCTGGTTAGTTGGTCTCGTGACAGATTCGATGCTAGTGGGTCATCCAGGAAGAGACAAAACTATCACCATGGTCAAAGAGGACTATTACTGGCCACATTTGGACGAGTATATTGCAAAATACGTAAAAGGATGCGAGATCTGTAACCGACACAAGACTCATCGACACCAGCCGTATGGACATCTGGTCTCTTTACCAGTACCCACACTGCCCTGGACAGATATCTCTATGGATATGGTGGGACCCCTACCAAAATCGACCGAGTTCGACGCGATACTGGTGATAGTCGATCGACTAACCAAGATGGCTAGATTTATTCCATGTACAACTGGACTAACAGCGAACAAAGTGGCCGACATCTACATCAAGGAGATCTTTTCAAAACATGGAGTACCTCGAACAATTGTGTCAGATAGGGGAACTCAGTTTACGGCGGAAATTTGGAAGGAAATATGTCAGTTCTTGGGAATAAAGAACTTATACTCGACTGCGTATCACCCTCAAACAGATGGACAAACTGAGCGAGTAAATCAACAGATGGAAATCCTGCTCGGAATGTATGTAAACTACAACATGGACAATTGGGATCAACTTCTACCAATTGCTGAGTTCGCTTATAACTGTTCGCCACATAGTAGCCACGGTCTGTGTCCCTTTGAAGCCTGTTACGGCTATGTGCCACACTACGACATCCATTCGCACGATATTCGATCAAAGTCAAACAAGTTGGAGAGGAAATGGAGGGATATGGGAGAGTTACATGCGGCTGTTCAAGAACAGGTCAGGATGGCTAATGAGATTAGTGCCGAATACTACAACAGGAGACACAAGAGTGTACCAGAAGAATTCAGAGAGGGAGAACAGGTACTACTGAGTACGAAGTATCTTACGACGGAAAGACCCAGTCGAAAATTAGAAGCAAAATACGTTGGCCCCTTCAAGATCATAAGGAGAGTGGGGAAAAATGCTTTCAAATTAGATCTACCTCCATCAATGAGAGTGCACAATGTCTTCAATGTCACGTTGTTGGAACCATATCCTAGAGACATGATACCAGGTCGACAGATACAACCCCCACCACCTGTAGTAATAAACGGCCAGGAGGAATTCCATGTGGAAGCAATTGTGGACAGTAGAATTCGACGAGGAAAGGAGGAATTCAAGGTAAAATGGTTAGGATACACAGGGAATGCGGCCTATGACTGGGAACCACGAGAAAATGTAGAAGAGTTGGCCGTTTTTGGTGAATTTCTGGAAAAGAGGAAAAAAGATCCCAGAAGAAAGTGAGAATTCGATCAAAATCAACGGAATTTATTGGGAAATAAATACATACACAGGAGATATGGCTACGTATAGAGAGATATAAAATACACTAGAAGTTGGAGGTGGTAGAATTGGCTCGGGGACGACGGACCGAGGCGGGAATACGAATGACATTGCGGGGGAGAGGAGTATGGGGAGAAGAGGAGGGACCGGCGACTGGTTGAGAAGAAGTCAATCCGGTTGGATCAGCAGCAGAGGTGAGATGATCCAAGGTTTCAGAAGGAGAGGGAGGGGCGTAGTTGGAAGGAATGAGATGAAGAGATTTGTAGAGGCCCAGATGTACTGGGGGAAGAGGAAGAAGGAGAGAGGAAAAGAGGTGGATGTAAGCGGAGAGTTGGGTGAGAGAAGAGGATTGATCCTGGGAGGAAAGGGATCGATATCGGGCCGAGACAGCACAGAGTTCGTGCTCCAGGACGAAGGTAACCTTGGAAGTAACAGTCTGGGCTCCGACAGTAATACCCTTTACATCAACATCGACCAAGTTCGAAGGAAGAAGATAGATACCTCGCGAAATTTGGACTCGGGATTGTTGGTTTTCACCGAACACTTTGAAGTTCCCTTCGCGGAGCACTCTCCACAAACACCACCAACTAAGTTGCATCAATATCGAACAGGAAGAGTAGGAAGACTCACGAGGACCGATACAACCTACACGAAAATCTTCTCCACCATCGAGACGACGCTGGCAATCGGAGCAAAGCTCACCCTCGAGACGGACAACAGCGCCATTCTTGTTACGAAGTCGCCAACCTTGGGCCAAGCGATCAAGCTAACAGTTAGAATTCGGTGGAATACGAAGGAGAAAAAGCTCACGGCGTTACCAAACCACTTGACAGTGGGCTTGATGGCCCCAGTCTCGCGAAAGCGATCGAGGGCTTCATCCTTCAGAGCGTGACGAACAGAGGAAAAAGAAAGGCGGGCCCAGAGGGTAGCTGACGAGTCAGAAACGCACAGAATTCTGTAGAAATCTCACCAATTTCCGAGTCTTTTCGAGCATCCAGAGCCTTAGCAAGTTCATCATTGACCGGAACCTTGCGAGGGGCGTGAAAAATGGTTTCGAGTTCATGGGGAACCTCGACAAGCCCCTCGGAATCGGAAGGTGGCACAGGGGACTTATTACCAGGAGAATTTTGATTTTCAACGATGGTACCGTGTTCGGACTCGACAGATTTCGCAGGAGATGGGTTCTCACCAGTGGTAGATGGCCCTGCCCCCGCTTCGAAGTCGATATATTGCTCGATGACCTCGTCATCGAGAAGAGACGATTGTTGGTCGCGAGAAGGGCCGGATTGATATCGATCCTTAATGGTGTCGAGAGCCCTTCGAGAAGCGTCAACCAATGGAGTTTGAGAGGGAACTGGCGCTTGGGAAGTAATTCTCATTCTTTTCGTTTGACGCATGAGAAGTTCGGGATCGACGTCGGGGAGAATGGCCACAGTAGAGGCCCGAGTTTGACGAGAAGAGATAGACGAGGACAACTAATCTCGTCAGCCAGTGATAAACAGGAGGAAGTGCATCGAATTCGAAGAGAATTGCTTACAGTACGCTTAGACATGCTCACAGACAGGTCAGAGTTGGAAGGATGCTCTAAGATATGAGTAAGATATGGATGGATAATGATAGATAAGTAAAAAGAATGACAAACAAGAGGTAAAGAGAGAATGAGGAGGAAAGAAGAGAAAAAAGACGGGGAGGTAACTTGGTCAGTAATTTCTCGATCACATTGGAGGTCCGTGCGGGTGACGCGTTTTCATGGCAACCATCACACTAGCGTGGGTATGATGTCAGGGCGCACCAAAGGTGTCTAAGAACAATCCATGTGCATCACCTGGTTACAGGATTCAGGATCCTCGGCGAGGATCCTTGAGACAGGGGGGGAAACTTGTTACGGGGTAACAACGAATCGAGGGAACTCTATCGAGTTCGACGGATTAGGACAGAGGAAAGCGGGAGTTGGAGGCAGTGCTGCAGTAGGTAGGGACGGGTTTTCCCCTTTCGAGATTTTCCCCACTGGGTTTGCTCAAAGCGGTTTTTCACCTGTCCGAGTATGTACATGGACGCTTGCAGTAGGACTGAGAAGAGGAGACGGATACCTGTAGACAGTATATAGTACAATCAGCAAAGTACCAACTTTGCTGATTCTTCAATATCATTCTTTGGCTACATCGATTGCAGAGGAGACACGATCCATTAGCACCAGAGCCCCTAGATTTCCACGAGACCTCCATCGAGTTCGACCCAACCTGCGACCTAGTCGTCGTGTTTCCAGTACCGTTACAAATACCCATTTACATCCAATGGCTTTACGGCCCGGTGGTAACACCGTTTCCACCCATGTTTCTTTAGATTCGATGTTAGATATCTCTTTCTCCATGGATTCCAGCCACTTCTCACCATCTGGGCCGTTTACTGCTTCTTCAGGAGAGATAGGATCAATGAGAGAAGTATCACTTTCGATACCTGCGATAGAGGCGAGTGAGACTAACTTATTAGGCTCGCGACCAAAGTCTAGGAACGAGTCTGTTAGGCCTGCAAAACGGTGGGGGGGTCGAATAATTCGTCCGTGACGTGTCGTCAGGATCCCCTCATCCCCATCATTTCTTCCTTCCTCATCATTTCTCTCATTTTCGACGATATCGTTCTCATAGATCCAATTTCCTCCCCAAATGCCCTGTCCTCGTCGTCTTTCAGTAGGTTGTGGGCCTGTATTAGGTGAGTTGTCTCTATCAACATCATTTCCTTGTTCATTATCGATATTTTCCTGTTCGCCACTTTCTGAGCGGTCGTCAGGGAAAATTTCTTCGTTGACGACGGGGTCTAGGTCCACTTCGATGGCGTCAAGAGGGGTTTGGATGACATCTGGCGACTCTCTAGTAGCCACCATTCGTCCTGTCGAGCGACGAACGTCTCGTGAGTGTTCGATTCGTCCCGATCCGTCCATTCTAACGATCCAACCGCTCACACCCTCATCCTGACCTAGTATAATGGCTGACGAACCCCTAGGTATCGTGAAGTTCGACTTCAGCCTTATCTCTCTTGGTATCTGAACGAAACATCGTTCACCAAATCTCCACACGCTATCTAAGTTCGTGTCTCTTCCTGTGAGTGATGTCCAGCCTGATTTACCACTGACACCAATCGAGGTTTTCATAATTATAATGGCGGCGTATCTGACAGCATAGGACCAATATTCGTTCGGTAGTCCTGAGTCGAATAACATCGTTGATACCATCCCCTTCAAGGTACGTATCATTCTTTCCGCCACTCCATTTAATTCTGGTGTGTATCTTGGTGTGATGTAGTGGTTGATCCCTGCTGATAGGTAGAATTCCCTCATATCGAGGCTATCGAATTCACCTCCCCCATCAGACCTAATCACCCTCACCCTTTCACCAAGCTGTTTCTCTAATTTCGAGATACACTGTCGAACGATATCTGACGATTCGTTCTTCGTCGTTATCGGTACGGCGAACACAATTCGACTCGCCCTTTCTACACCAACGAAGAAATATCGTTCACCTTTTATCGCCGGACCGAACGGGCCAGCAATATCGACATCCATTCCTACTCCTTCACCATCTCCTTTTAACATTGGTGCTTCTTTATTCTTCGGTAGACGTGTTATCTTGGCCTGCATACAGGCGGGACATTTATCGGTTGTAAAGGGATCGTTCTTGTAAGTGTCCCAGTCCTTCTTCAATAGTCCCTGTCTACCTAGACTCTTTAGTTTATCTACACCTATATGTCCGAGTCGCTGATGCTCAGATTCAAGTGGTGAAGTCGCCTTCGGTGTCGATATCACGATCATCGCGGCAGACATCGCTCTGCCAAATCGTACCGACCATAGTGAGTCATGTTTCCTCAAACCTAGTTTCTCTTTACCTTTACCTATCCATCCACCACTGCTGCTTAGATTCGCCTTCCATCCCCATGAGAGTAACTTCGAGAGGGATAGAAGACTTATCTTCGCTGTGGGGACGTGATGTACATCTTTCAGTACCATTTTCTGTCCTGAATCTAGTTCGAGGTTAATGTCACCTGTTTCCCAAGCCGTCATTGACTTGCCAGATGCTAGTCCGAACACTCTCGGCTCCACTAGTCTTTTAATATTCGTCATTATCGACCTGTGAGGAGTTATGTGGTGAGTAGCACCACTGTCCACTACCCAGGTGGGGATTACACGAGTGTGGCTTACATCATTAGACTCTGTAGCTAATCCCACCCACTCATTATCCTTATCCTCAACCCACGGGTTTTCAATTTCTTCGGGCCATACGATATTATTCGTGTACCCTTCGTCATCATCGAACCACGATTCTGTCGACATGGCCATCCCGGCCCACGCCTCATGTTCACCATCCAATGACGAATACATCAAGGAGGTTTTGGAGTTATCCTTGGACTGGTTCTCATCCTTCGAGACCGTATGTCCTTTCTTATTATTCTTATTATTATTATTATTCCTCCATTTCTTTTTACCTCCATCCTTTCCATCTGCGTTTTCCTTCCTGTTCGTATCCTCTCTTTTAGGTTTACGACAGTACTTCGCTAGATGTCCTACAGTGTCACAGTTATAACACTTTCTGGTTTCTTTTCTGGGCTGACCATCAGAGATATTATCTCGGTTCACCCTCATTCCTTTATTTCCTTCGACGAACATCGCGAATCCCTTCCTATTGGTTCTACCAACAGGGCGCGCTTTACGTCTCGCCGTTTCTTTATTGAAGATCGATAAGACCTTTTCCCAAGTTCTTTCCTCTGCTATGAGGGATGTTACTTCGATCTGAATGATCCTGTAGGATGGTGCTAGAATGGTATTGAGGAATAACCCAGCTCGTTCCTGTGAGTCAAACTTCAACCCTACCAATCTCGCTTCGGACATCGTCTTCGAGAAATCCTCTACATGCTTGGCCATTTCTTCGGCCGTCGCATCGTCCCTTAAGTCATAGCTAAACAACGCTTGACGGACATTCCTTTGATTCTCGATTGTCGCTGTTACATGCAGGGCTATGCAGTAGTCCCACATTTCTTTAGCTGACATCTTCTCAGATATATCAAGCATCACAGCATCCGACACTGTTCCCTTGATCATCCCCTGCGCTTTATTCTCCCTCGCTTGCCACTTTTCCCATTCCTTCCACTCTTCTCCAGTAATCCTTCTACCAGCCACTTGCCCTTCGACGGGCGTGGTAGGAGGTACTGATCCCGCCCTCTCAGCTGCCGATCTAACCCCTACGCGACCAGGTTCGGTATCATTACCTGTGACGATATTCCACACGTCACCTATCTGTAGATACACCTCGATCGACTTCCTCCACGGAGCATACGATGCTGGATCGTGGGATAACTTTGGGTGGTTCTCAAGAGAGATCTTAGACGACACAGAGGTCATTATGAGGAGAGTAGAAATGGGAACTTGCCTTTGTTATGTTATACACAGAGGTATGTGGTCTTCCGACTGTTAATCTGTTAACGCTTATAATTAGATGATAATACAGAGGGGAAAAAGAGCATGCATCAATTCTACATGTCTCTATACTTATCACATTCCACTCACACGCATAAAACCAGAGACGATCGAATAAAGTTCAGAGGATAAGTTGAACGGAGAAATATTCGACGGAAGGGGTAATTCTAACGGCGGTTCGGCCGTCCTGGCCCGATTCTATCGGCTAACAGAGACGACTATAACAACATCGTTTCTCACCCACAAAATCCATCCTTTCATCTCACTCCCCTACCCGCAAACGAGACCGGCGTCCCAAGAGACCATCGAGAGAAAGGTATTACGGCAAAGGGGTTTCAATGTAAGGAAGTGATACCTAGGAGATGACATCAAGGGTTTTGCTTGGTTCATCAGCTTAAAAAGCCCATTTTTGAACGCTTGGACTTGAGAGAGACATAACACACCTTCTACTGACCTACTTTCACTACCCCCGTCGATTGGTTCGTTCATTTTGATCATCTGATTCAATTGAGTGTTGTACTTGTGTGTTGAGAAGAACACTTTGTCTTTGAATATAATGAATGATAGAGACATGGTATCTTTAGCGTAGGTTCTTCTCATTCTACCCATTTCCTCGTTTCTGCCCCAACACGAATCACCCCTGCAAGTACACGCCCCCGCCAAACAGAACATCCTTCTTAACCACGTCCAAACATCAGAAGCGTCACGAACTGGAGAAGAGAAACTCATGACTCGAATTTGTGAACAGTCGTATTTGAACCCTATTGAGAACGAGAGGAAAATAAAGAGATGATTGAGTAAAAGAGTGTGATGAGAAAAAACTCAACCGGCTAACCCTCAGTCCTTCTTCTTTCCAACCCATGGCCCCACCTCCTTCTCTCGCCTCATCAAACTCCACATCTTCAACCCGTCGTCCATCTTATACCAGAAACGAACTTTTCTCACTTGCTCAAACTCCCGATCTTCCATCCATCAAAGGTCTAGAAAAGTTCCCCATCATCCGTGAGAGACGTGAAACTGATGGATGGGATAAATGGGGTATAGACGAATCCTTCTCTTCGTTACTCAACAACGAACCGATCTCCAAACTTTTTCCTGTCCCTCCTTCTCTTCCTTCTGCTCCAGTTTTAATCCCTTCAAGTGAAAGGACTTCCACCACGACCAATATGAGTATTTCGACTGTTCCTTCTCCTCAAAATCTTATTCGTCTTCCCGAAAGCGACAACACCTCTCCCCTCGTAAACAACAAGACTAGCGAGGAGCAGGATAAAAAGACAGAATTAGTATTTGAATACCTCTCACCTGCCAGTAAAGAAGCTCCCGCTCCACCTATCAGATTGGCATTTACCAACCCTTTCGATACTTCTCGTCCACTTGCTGAACAGAAGAAACCAAGTGCAGTGTCCATCTTCAACACTCCTGGATCTCTCTCGCGCACTTCGTCCACTTCCACAGCGTCGACATTAGGTATGATGAGTTTGGGCAAAGACTTTGACAATCTTCGTCTTCATCGATCAATGTCTCGTTCGTCATCGATTTCTTCCGTATCGTCTGGTTCGGCCGATGACCCCGATTGGCGTAAATCTCAGAAGAAAGAGGAACGAAGATCAACCTTGAACAGATTCGCTGCTCCATGGCCATTGCCAGCTACGACCCCTGTCATTGCTCCTATGCCAAGCTCCAGTCCTGGTCCTCGACTCCAGGCGTTGAAGACAAAGATCGGGGTTTCTGAACATGGGATGTCTCATGTAGAGGTCGGGAAGGGAGTGAATGAGGCGAAGGATGAAGGGACAAGTTTACCCTTGCCTAAACCTGCCAGCTTGCCCCCTCGTCCGGGACCTATTGCACCGGTGTATGTCAAACGCGAGTCGGCAGCTTTGGCACAACCCATGTCGTTGCCTAATGTGGCACCGATGAGTCATGTTTGGGAGACGGAGGAAGCTATGAGTGGCAACGAACGACGACGTAGGGCGAGTCAAGTGAGTGGAGGACAAGGTTGGCAGACGCCCAGTCGAGGTACGAGCGACGCAGGTTCTGTCAGCTCGGAAGAGGGTCGAGGTCAGGATCAGAGACCTGAAAGGTTGGTCAACTTGGGAAAGAGTTTGAGAAAGAGTGTCAGTGAGAAGGTCAGGGCATGAGTCGTAACTGTATGTCAGCAGTATGCAAACACATTCTTTCATGAGGTCGGAGACCAGTCCTCTATGGGGTAATTTCGAAGTGATGCGTGATACATATATCAATCTGTTATCATTGCCTAAATCATCTCACCAGCGCTCGTGATTCATATATCTCCCCCCCTCTACTCACGGTGAGATGGATATTGGGTGTGTTCAATGTCATTACAAGTACGATCGACGCCTATTGTCGATAAAAGCGTATAACCATGACGCTCAGATTGTCGGTGGAATAGTTGGTAATGGCGTGGTCGAGAAGTATTTTGCTTGCCGCTTGCGGATCGTGGACGTTTCTTATTAAGTTGACAGCCTCTTGATCTTGACAAACATCCCACAGCTGCAGATCAGCAAGAGCTCCACCCAGTCAACCGTCCGATTGTATGCGGAGACGTGAAAGGAACTTTCATGACTCACCCCGTCACATGCGACAATGAGGAACTCGTCCATCTCATCCAGGACAGTTTCGGTTGTGTAAGGCGAGCCAACGACAAATTCCTTCATAGATGCGTCACCGAGCGATCGAGTCACAGCTAGGACGCCTGGTGATCAGTGGCCCACTCATGACTGACGAGAGTTAGTCTGGTACCTCTGTCGCACTCACCATTCACCCGGTTATTCATGACAAAACCACCCGCATCCATTATTCTCTTAGCCTCCTGCGTGTCGCTCCCTTTATGATCGTAAGTCAGTCTCACTGCTTTGCCATCTCGGCTGTACCGTCAGCCGTGTACAATGTCCCATCTTGACGTCGTCGAGTACTCACCATAAAACCGCTCTAGCATCTCCCACGTTGGCAGTGTACAACACCCACTTCAAGCCTTTCTCACTCTGCGGTTCGATCGCCTCAATCCTTGACCCGTCCGCGGCAGACGGCGTGATAGGAATATCATCCTCTTCATCCTTCTTGTCCGCCCCTGTCAGACCTCGTACGAAATCTCTGATCCGTCTACCCGAAGTCTTTCTTCCCAAAGACGAGTCCGTCACACTGGAAGCACCTCCGATGCTTCCGTTGGTTCCCCCAGCCAATGAATTACGCCGGGATGGCGTGTAAGCAGTCTGAGCCTCCAATTTGTCCTCCCCCATCCCCTCCATCAGTCCACGAGGGCTGAAAGATGGGTTCAAGAATCCCTTTGGCTCTTTCTCGGCGTCCACATGTTCCGCCCGGAGAAAGGCAGTGACTGCTGTGCAACCTGATGACGTGCGTGCCGCATGCGCTAAGTGTGTGAGTCGGAGGTCAACTACGTGGAAGGTTTTGTTGAGAAGGTCTGGTACTGGCATGGCAGGTTGTGATATGAGTGCGTCAAGGAAGTACTATTCATCAATCGGTGTGTCCCTTAAGTTCATAATAGTAGTTCACTCACCTCGTGAAAATTCTGACCGCACCATTCTGCCGCGTGTTTCCCGGCATGACCGCTGAGAATCAGTATCATTGTGTGAATGTGAGGAAGGACCCACTCGAAGACTGCAAAATAACCTTGACCTCGAATACCAGCGAAATCATAGACAAAACTGTGCGCGTCTTCCATGGTTTTCCTGCATCGTTTGTTACGATCTTCACTCACACCGATTCGGAAGAAGACGTTTGGTTCTGAAGGTGAAATAGGGTTGGCAGGTACAGATGACGGATGACAATTAAGAGCCTGGCGAGTCAGCTAGGTGACATATTCACTATGTGAAACCAAGGAAAGGATGACTCACTCCATACGTGTCGGGTCCCTCGGCGATGGTGATGGTTTTACTTCGGGCGTTCTGATTGTCGGGAAGATTGTTAGACAGGCGCATGTTGATGTTGAGGGAGGGATCTGAAGAAGAGCTGGGTGAAGAGTTGACACCGTCGTCTGACATGGAAGTGGGTGTGGTAGTAGTGGGAGGGGGGGAAGTATAGCCTCTGGAGAAAAAAAAATGTCAGCTCGTAACGTGATCAAGTTAGAAGTAAAATGTAACAGGTACCAAAGCCCGAGCGCACTACATTCGTTCTGATCATCGGAGTATTTTACGTGATATCGCTTGCCGAGGTTGGTGAACAAAATAAGAGCAAGGATGATGGACGGGAGAAGGGGCGGGGATGGGAAGGATGATAGCATGGAGACGGGTGATGTGCCAAAATAGGTCACGGCCGAAAGAGCGGTGGAGCTGATGACAGTTGCCGAGTATATGATCATCCTCGATGTACATGGCGAGGAGATGTATCAGAGGCAGGATGGTATGAAGAGAGATATATGAATGACACTCACAGACCTGGATGACCCATGGCAGCTGAATTTGCTATAGAACGAACGAAGAAATGAGTGAGCTTATTTTTCTCTTTGACACTTCGGTTTCTGTTCATCTCCAATGTCGTCATCGTAGCCCCGCGTCGTCGTTTCGCGCTTTCACCTCTTCCATATTCCCCGTCCAAAACTGATGCCCTCGATGCAGGATGTATGGGATAATTAAGATGGATGAGAAAGGGAGAGATGATGTGGTTGTAAAGCTCGGTGTTCGACTTGACCGAAAGAGGGAGTCGTGTTGTAACTATGGTACGAAGTAATGTAAAGGGGACTCACAATCACCAACTACTTGGAGATTTGACAGAGTTGGATGATTCGGGTGAGCTTGTGCCAAGAAAGATTCCCCTTGTTCCTGCGTGTCCTGCATCGTGTCAGACTTGAGAATCTTCTCTCTTCCTCTTGCCCGCTTGCACTTTCACTTTGGTTTGAAACTTGATTCCGAAGCACGCAAGCACGCGGTGCCCGACTGCAAATGATGATGGCACAAGACGAGAGGCGAAGTGGATCTAGGCCGACGGTCGGTCTTCCGGGTTATTCAGCACCCGAAATCCGACGAAAGCTGACGGTATGCAAGGAATTGAACAGTTTGTATGATATCTGTTCAGTGATGTGTGAAGTGGTTGAGATGAAGTGTTGAGGAATGGAAAGAACAACGAGGCTAGACTGGTGGGACAGAAGGAAGCTATCAAAAGTTAAATTAATGGGGCCGAAAATCGGGTGGGGCTCGTTAGAAATGAGACAAAGCTCTCTTCATGTTTCGTCCAATCTTTTAATCAGACACTTCATGTATTATATCCAATCTATTCTGACTCTTCGACATTGCTATACATGACACATGGCACATCTCAGTTTGCGGGAAAAGTAGATCAGTGGTGGGGATAGAATACATATGACCGATGTTACCAGGTAAGTACTTGATGACGGTAATAGCGGGGCACCAGAACCGCACATCAAATCCAATCTTTTCCGGCTCTTGGAATCTTTGTCCTCAGATTTGTACATTGATTCTCACCTGCCATTCGCTATACAATACATGATGTCTTTCTTCAACATTGTTCGCAAGAGTCTTCCCTCATCTTCCCGTCTCATCGCCAGTACCCTTGTGCAGCCCACACGTCGCTACATCATCCGTTCGCCACTCATCCAAAATCGAAGACCCGCTTCAACCTCCACATCCGTCTCCCCTTCGACCCTTCCTGAATATATTCTTCCTTCTCATTCCAGTTCCACCCCGATCACACCCCTCAGAGTAACATCTCCATCAATACGGGCAATACAAGAAGAAGGATACTTAGAAAATCCCAAGTTACTCCCTCCTGACCAGGCCTTCTTACATATCACTCCGGAAGCCGTACAGGTGAGTGCTGACATCACTTCACATACGAGGGTCACTGACGTGCAGCAATTATCGGAGATAACCTCACGAGAACCACCGGATGTAGTGGATAAGGGGCTGGCTCTGAGAGTAGGAGTGGAATCAGGTGGATGTCATGGTTATCAATACACCATGGTACTGACAGAGGAGAGAGGTGTGGACGATTAGTAAGTTGTAAACTTGTTCAATCTCTTGCTCGTTCCTCATCATTCGATGTTCAGCTACATGACAATCTACGACAAGAGGTGATGATTGTGCTGACAGCGCAGTGTGATGCAACCAGATGGAGTTGATTGCATCCCCGTGGTGGTAGATCTCACATCATTAGGATTACTCAAAGGTGAGTCAATCCTTTGGGTACAAGACGAGACTGGACTAATACTCAGGCGCAACATTACATCATGCCACCGAACTCATCGGCTCAAGCTTTAGAATACAAGATAACCCTCAGGCGAAACAAGGTGGAGCTTGTGGATGTGGGATAAGTTGGGAGGCGAATGAAGCGGTTCCGACGTGAAGTCCCAGAGTTCGGACGTCTTGGTCTTTTAGAATGTGGATGTAGACGTGTACACTCTGTTATGTAGCTAGTCAAAATCATCGCGTCTCAGCTTTGATGCACGTATTCATAACGATGATACATGCCGCAAAGTTGCATGAAATACATATATGTCTTGGATGATGCTGGATGATGTTTTCATGCGTATGGTAATAACCGTCTCAATCTCTTTGCCTGTTTGTCAGCTTTGGTCTCTCTGTGCGACTTATAATCAGCTGACCTGTGAAGGCGTAGCATATGTCGTCAGACCCAATCTATTGATTTTACCCGCGCTCTTGCCCGTGTTGAGATGTTGTTTGCCAGCTCTATGACGTTTGAACTGTTGACATGATCAGTTTACGTCTGAGCAATTATACTACCTATCCCCCCCTCTCCCTCTCATTGCCCTCCTCCACATATGTCCACTCGTAAACTTCGCCTCTCCACCTCCGGCGATTGACTACAACGGATCCTCGGATATCTTCCAAGTTCACTGAGCCTAGGAGGTTTGAGATGTCCTCTCATCACTGACGGGATTGTAGCGGACAGATACGAGGTTTGGAGAGGCGGAAGTGAGAAGGGACATAAGATAAGACTTCAAATTTTCCCGTCTCTTCGCGGTAAAGATGTGCCGCTATGGGAGTTTGTAAGGTGGAGGAAAGCGGATAAAGAAAATATAGACTCACCAAACCCGTGGCTGTCATAGAGAACCTTTTCTTAGATCCTGAATGAGATTTTAGCTTTTGACATGGAATCGAACTTGACAACCCTCTCGAAGTCCCCCAAGCTCCTATAGTTCCCACGATTCTAAAAGGGGCGTGAAGTCGTAATGCCGTTCTTGTGAAATGACCCAGAGTCGCCAGCGTCACAGGGAGCATGGTTTGATGCTATTCCTATGTGCACTAGGAGCCTAAACGATTCACTCATAGGCCTTTTCCAGCAGTTGGATCGGAGGTTTCTGACAAAGTCACGTGAGCGGGGTTACAGTGTGTATAATCCCGTAACGCCGCTGTTAGCTTGTTTGGGTGGCCTGGTCTTCCTTTTACCGCCATCGCACTCCCTCACTCTCGCGTCTATTTAATCCCCACCCAACATCTCCTTTCTTTTCTTTAACCCGCAAGTCGTTTGTCTTCTTTCTTCTTGTGAGTCTCCTCACTCTTTCATCATCACCATTCTCCATCTTTGACATAATCCTTGTCGTCGGATCTTGGGTGAGGCATAAGAAGAAGAAAGTATAAAGATTGATAAGATAGTAACTTCAACACTCAACAACTCTTATATACACAATGTCCGGTCGTGGTAAAGGTGGCAAAGGTCTCGGTAAAGGTGGTGCCAAACGTCACCGCAAAATCTTGCGTGATAACATCCAGTGAGTCTTGCTTCATCAGTCCCACTTATCATCATCATTATCCGCAGTATGATATCGTATATGAGACTAGATAAAAGTTACCAGTGAGAGAGAGATGAATACTGATGTAATAGGGGTATCACCAAACCTGCTATCCGTCGTTTGGCTCGTCGTGGTGGTGTGAAACGTATCTCTGGGTTGATCTATGAAGGTTTGTCCCTATGCTCTTTCTCCCATGTCCACCCACACTCCTTCATCCTTCGCTCCCTCCATGCACTCCGACCTGCAAGCCACTCTTCACCTCATCACTCCGCGCTGAATCAAAGGAGTGTACGAGTGCAGTAATCAGTGGAAGGGGTATGCTGACTAATAGAAACCCGTGGAGTCCTCAAGATCTTCCTCGAGAACGTTATCCGTGACTCTGTCACTTACACTGAACACGCCAAGCGCAAGACCGTCACTTCGCTCGATGTTGTTTACGCCCTCAAACGCCAGGGTCGTACCCTTTATGGTTTCGGCGCTTAAACGAATCATCCGTTTGGTGGCAGAGGGAGAGGAGTCGTTCGTACTTTGTCGTTTTTGGGGGAAAGATTTCGTTTTTCGTTTTATGAGAGGATCTTGGATCCCGTCCATGTTTGACATGTGATGTATGGTGTTGAATGATTCATATCCGTTGCATCTCCTGAAGCTAAGCCTCGAAGAGCACTATCTGATGTGAGGAACATGCTGCCAGCGTCGACCCAGAGCAGCATGCAGCAGCAAGAGCATAGGATAGGCACTGTCCGGAGGCTGAAGATGAGGATGTAGGTTCTGCGCACAATGTCCGCCCAGTTTCAATCGGCAGAGGAGGGACATCTGACTTTGACCTCAGCCGCGTTATATCACGGAATATGGAGAGAAGCGATACCAAGGGCTGATGACGGAAATCATATCTAAGATAGCTCGTTATGAGATCACACCTTGATGCAACATGTACAATGCAAATTCCAATACCTACTTCTTCTCCTTATCCTTTTCAGAATCCTCTAAGCTCATTGCTATAGCTCTAGCCATCGCCGCTTCTTCATCCTCTTCATCTTCATCCATATTCACATCCTCTCCTCCATTCTCATTGCTCATCGCTATAGCTCGACGCAAAGCAGCTTCATCGTCTTCTTCCTCCATCGTCTCATCCTGTTCTATCCCCCCAGGAGTTCCGGTAGAAACGACATCACCAGGCGCTTGAGGTAAAGAAACGTTGGCGTTGCTCAAAGGAGCTGTGAGACCGACTGGTAGAGAAGCAGAGGTGGTGGTAACGGATTCCTGTAGAGCTGAGGGAACAACAGATGACGATGATGTTTGTTGTGCTGCGGCCTCTTGTAAAGACATACGAATAGCCTAGAAATTAGAAAATATGTTTTGATAGATGAAGATGAATACTCACCATGGCCAATTCAGGATCCATGTTAGGATCCACTGCATCTTCCCCGACTTGACCAGGAATGGGAACAGGATTATTAGGATCAGCCAAAAGAGAAGAGATGATCATATCGGATAATAAATGTGGACCAGGGGGAATAGATACTAGATGTCTAATTGATCAGCATTCAGTCTGAACCTCATCATCATCCATATAAGATGTTACTCATTCTATTCTTGGACGTTTGATTAATGAGATGATAAGCCATTAATGATCAGGAATTGGATGAGGTAAAGTTGACTTACGATTCTCCTCCTCCTGCAGCTTCTATCAAAGCTCCTAACTTTTCATCATTCTTCATTCCCTCTTCACCAAAAGTCACCACATCCACTAAAACGTTATTCTTCCTTAACTTTTTCCCAAGTTTAACCAAAGCTTCTTGAGGGTCTGAAACTGGAGAACCGACAAACACGATAACTCTCTGTCTCTGGTTTTTATTTTCTCGATGTTTCAATGCTAGCTGAGCGATTTGGACGGCAGTTGAGAAATCTGAATCACCACCGATGGAAGCTTTTCCCATTGCCGATAACAGTTTACCGATATCGTTAGTTGGTGTGACCAACAAAGAAGGGCTGATGATCAGTCTGGTATATTCATATTTCAATTACCTCCTTCTGTTTCTCTTTCTCTTTCACCTTCCCCTTTCGTTACGTCCATGTTCCCATCTTTAGTCTATAGTTACACTTGCGTGCTTCTCACTTGGCCCAGAGCATCAAGGAAATGAGGGCGAGAAAAGCAGACCCGACTTACGACTTCCCGGCCATAGTCATGAGACCCACAGCTGATTCAGGATTAGAATCAGTCTTCGCTGTGAATACGGTCGATACTGCTTGAGCTTGAGCTTGAAATCTCGTCGGAGGGTAATCTCCATTCCTGAAGTATGAGCTGTATCCAAATTGCTGTTGAGTCTTCTCTCACCGCATATACTCGGAATTATCGAGTCTACACTATCAGCTGTCTTCATGAGAAATGGATGACAGGACTCACACTAACATACATGATTCAAGCGGCATCTTGTATCGTTATGGTTGAATGGACGAACGACGCGCAACCTACGACTTGGGGTGGACGGGGAATGAGGATTATGTGCCACATTTCAAAACGCCGAAAGGTCAAAGCGTCCCATGCGTCACTGACCGCTCCCCTACTCGCCCCCCTCCCCCTGTCAAGCCGTGCAGTTCATTCCTCTTACACATCTTGACTCCATAGACATCCCACTTGTCTCCTTTTTTCTTATCTATATTCTTAAAACACTAAGTAAACTGTGAGCACTTTTCTATTTCTGACCTTGTCTGAGAATCTGTAAAGTCGAGGGGAGAATCAATGGAGTCCAGGGGGGTATGTTCACACCGCCCCACTCAACCCTCTCTCTTGCTTCATACTTTATTTGCCCCATTTATCACATACCGGCCTGTTGCCACGATCATGCTCGGTGAAGTCTCCTTGGCCTTTGGTTGCTGTGCTATGGACCGACGTATTCTTGATAACTTGTCTGGACCTTTCTGCACAGTGTGCACTGCCTCGAACCTTATAAATTTCTATCGCCTCCCTTGGCTCCACTTTATCTTCTTTGGACCATTCCTTTGGTTATTCCGCTGCAGTCTGATCAACTGGAAGAGCGCTGACACTGTTTCTTTCTTTCTTTTTACTCAACAGATAGACACATCAACATGTGAGTGTGATCATGATCTCTTTCGAATCGTCGCTGACATTCCAGGGAGGACGAGGGTCAGTCGATAGTAATATGACAACGCATTCCATACTGATCGCTCACAGTCGCGGCGCTTGTCATTGACAATGGTTCTGGTATGTGCAAAGCTGGTTTTGCCGGTGACGACGCTCCTCGAGCTGTCTTCCCGTGAGTAGTCCATCCTGTAGAACCTGCGTTGACTGACGACATAGATCTATCGTCGGTCGTCCCAGACACCTTGGTGTGATGGTCGGTATGGGACAGAAAGATTCTTATGTCGGGTGAGTGGCGAATTACATCCAGATAAAATGTGCTCTAACCTATAGTGACGAGGCTCAGTCCAAGAGAGGTATCCTCACCCTTCGATACCCCATCGAACACGGTGTCGTCACCAACTGGGATGACATGGAGAAAATCTGGCATCACACTTTCTACAACGAACTGCGTGTCGCTCCAGAGGAACACCCCATCCTGCTCACCGAAGCGCCTTTGAACCCGAAACAGAACCGTGAAAAGATGACTCAGATCATGTTTGAGACCTTCAACGCTCCAGCTTTCTACGTCTCCATTCAGGCCGTCTTGTCCCTTTACGCCTCTGGACGAACCACTGGTGTCGTTCTTGACTCTGGTGACGGTGTCACCCACACTGTACCCATTTACGAGGGTTTCTCACTCCCTCACGCCCTTCACCGTGTCGATTTGGCCGGTCGTGACTTGACCGAGTACCTCATCAAGATTCTCATGGAGCGTGGTTACCCCTTCACCACCACCGCCGAGAGAGAAATCGTCCGTGACATCAAGGAGAAGCTTTGTTACGTGGCTCTCGACTTTGAGCAGGAGTTGCAAACTGCCGCTCAGTCATCGGCACTCGAAAAGTCGTACGAACTTCCCGACGGTCAGGTCATCACCATCGGTAACGAGCGATTCCGCTGCCCCGAGGCTTTGTTCCAGCCCTCTTTCCTCGGTCTCGAGTCTGCCGGTATCCACGAGACGACTTACAACTCGATCATGAAGTGTGACTTGGACATCAGGAAGGACTTGTATGGTAACGTTGTCTTGTCTGGTGGTACTACTATGTACAACGGTATCGGTACGTTTGAGTCTTTCTCGTAATAACCACCATAACTGACAAAATCAGCGGACAGGATGCAAAAGGAGATTACATCTCTTGCTCCCTCGTCGATGAAGGTCAAGATTGTCGCCCCTCCTGAGAGGAAGTACTCTGTCTGGATCGGTGGTTCCATTCTCGCTTCTCTGTCTACCTTCCAGGTGAGTGGAGTCGCTTGGTCTCGTGAGGTTGGCACTGACGGCATTAGCAAATGTGGGTCTCCAAGGCAGAGTATGACGAGGCTGGTCCTTCGTGAGTCGCGTCTAGAGTTTGTTGTGACGACTACTGACGTGATAGCATCGTGCACCGTAAATGCTTCTAAACGACGACGCTGAGATAGAGACTGTGTCGATGATTCCCGGTAGTCTAGCTGAAATGGTCATTTGTTGATAGGCTCTGCAGAATGTGAGATGAATGACGATGGCCAGGCATTATGAAGGGGTATACATGTGTGATTGCTCTGACTGTATTGCTGCCTAATGCTACATGCTATGAGTACTGTGTTCTAAATGCTGCATAGGAACCTACTCCTTCTGCTGCCCTCTGGTACGATAACGACTTAGGGCACCACCCTAAGTGACCCCGGGCACCACCTTCGGTCAGGAACCTAATGAATCGAACTAATGAGTTAGAAACACAATGCTATTATGGGTGGTTCCTCTACTAATCAATCGAAAAATTACTAATGATATCCTCCCAACCTCCCTAACCCCCTAACCTCCCTAAACCCCTAACCTCCTAACCCCCTAACCCCCTAAAGGTCAACTATTAGTATTCCGCCTCCACCTGCGGCAGAGGCAATGACTTACAGAGAGTAGGCACGCCCCATTCTGAATTAGGCACGCCAAAGGTGGTGCCCGGGGTCACTTCGGGTGGTGCCCTAAGTCGTTATCTCTGGTACGAAGCACATCCAAGTATAGACAGTCTATAGAGGATCGAAGGCTATAAGCTCGGCCGAGTTCAAGTTACCCGATCGGGACGAGGGGGGGGGGACCTCCACCGGCCACACGGACACCTCCACTTGTTCACAATCTCCCTCCCTTCCAGGTTCCCACACCTCTTCACCTCTCTATCAGCACCGTATCTCACAATGTCAGACGAAGGTGATCTCGAAGATCTGTACGGAATCGACGAAGATGATTATAACGGTCGTTACTATGACCTCGAGATCCGGGCAGACGACGACGAAGACGAAGACTATGAAGTGGACGATGATGATGAAGGTGAAGAAGATGATGATATGGGGGATGCTGAACTAGTAGATGAGTTCCCAATCACCATCGAACCTGAAGATCACGATGATGGTGGTCGAGTCAGTTTTCATCAATTGGCAGCTTTGTTTCAAAATACTACTTCCAACCAAGCCAGACAGAATCTCTTAGCTCAATTACTAGCCGAACCTACCACTGATCCACTCCCTCGAAGGGAATCCGTAAACAATGCCAGATCAGCATTGAGGAGAACGTTGTTGGGTGCAGCCAGAGGAGGAGGAGAAAGGAGGCAAAGGGATAAGAAATGGTGGAACGAACAAAAAGAACCTCATCCTAATGGAGTGGTATTACTAAGATCGGGGGAATTTGGAAGGGTTGGGGAGTGGGGATTGGGTAAAAAGAGACCTAGAGTCGGGTTTGCTCATGCATCTGGAGCTAAGAGATTCATGAGAAGAGGTCTGGTATCACCTGTGAGTTTAAAACATCTCATCGATCGTCATTGCCTAAAAGATGCTTCTTACACTCAATGACCTCATCGTTCTCACCTTCCATTGTCTCTTCAGTCCATCTTCACAGCAATTTCTCTCCCAGTCGTCATATAGTCTCCCATGGATAGTGAGAGTATATCATGTTTGTCAGACTTAGACTCGAGGTTCTCATTGTAACGAAGGGAAAGATGTTATAATGTGGACAAAATCTGATCTCAGAATATCATCCCTAATACTCCAGGCACTGTAGTAGCTTCATATCCTTCAATACCTTATGTAGGTCAATATTGTGGCGAAGATTATGGTGTCTTCTGTAAGTCTTCTTACCAACATAGTATAAAAAAACACTGACTGAACTCTTTCTTGATACTGCTCAACGTCTCAATCGTGATTTGCCACCAGACGCCGCCACTCAGTATTTTACCATTCATCTTTATTCCACCACACAGGCTAAGAAACAACCTAAGCGACACCCTTTGTCTAGTGCGACGGAGAGTACGAGGGTGGAAGTGGATGATGATGATGACGAAGAGGACACTTGGGGGAATTGGTCGGCTGGGAGAAGAGGGATGGCAGTGGAAGATACTAGTATGAAGAAGATTAAGACTGTTCAAGGGGAGGAGGGAAGATGGACTATCACTGATTGTGATGCGGATAAGAAGGGGGAGAAGTGAGTCTATTCAATCTCATCATCATCATACACCCTCTCACCCCTCCTCTTCTAACTCTTGATTGTGATCTTGTGCTTATTTTCGAATTTCATGAGAGTGTCATGGTAGTCGAGAAGATCATTGGGATGGAACGAAAATGAGGCTGAGATATAGAATGATATATTCCTCTATCACACCTTATGTGCACATGCTATACACCGCTCAACATGACTCGGAGCATGTATGTCTCGACTTTACAGGCTCTCGAAGAAGCCGCGAAGAGCAGTGGGGTTATGACAGTTTTGGCGTGAGTTTTCATTTGAAACGGCTTCTTGACAACACTCATTTGTCAGATCTGGAGCATCAGGTTCTCAGCCGATGGGAAAGAAGTCGTGGCTGGTGCAGGTAGTGGAAAGATCATGGTATATGATATCGAAAGTCAACAAAGATCTCTGAGCGTCTCGGGTCATTCGGATGATGGTATGTCCATGCCCACATATGATAAGCATCGCTCATCCCTAGTCAATGCCGTATGCTTCGCAGATGAGACATCTACCAATATCCTAGTCTCCGGTTCCGATGATGGCTATGTCAAAATCTGGGATCGACGTTCATTGTCTTCGTCAACGCCTTCCGGTGTGTTGGTAGGTGCTACAGAAGGAATCACCTATACTTCTCCTAAAGGGGATGGGAGGTATGTCGTGGTGAATTCAAAGGATCAAGCTGCTAGGTTGTATGATTTAAGGAAAATGAGAAGTCATAGTGAATTTACTACGGAACCTGATGCTGTGTCTAGGTATGGTCAACCGAGATTTGATTGTAAGTCTGAGTTTCTATTCTTACTTCCCTATGTTACCTTCCTTTGTCGTTGGTGTCCATGACGTTACTATGTCATTACAGCTCACTAGATCTGAAGTTTCAGAGACGTTAGGAGAGTACGAGTACTGATTCGTAGATCGGAACTCACATTATCCCACACCACAAAGATTGGCGCATCCGAAAGATTGTAGCGTCATGACATATCGTGGTCATGCTGTTTTACGTACTTTGATCCGATGTCATTTCTCTCCTCGAGAATCTACGGGACAACAGTATATTTATTCGGGAAGGTGAATCCTTCCTTTCTCTTTACATGACGTATACCTTGTATTGATAAATAGTGCCGATGGGAAAATCCATATTTGGTCCCTTGACGGTCGTGTGGTACAAGGTGATGTCTATCTTCTACTCCGACATCCCTCCCCCTCTCAGTAGATATTCATATCGCTCGTCGCTACTACATTATTGGTGCTAAGATCATTAATGCATGTCGCTGACGACGCAGTTCTGGATCGAGCCCTGTCAGCTCCTTTGAAAGACAGAAACAACCAATACACAGATCCCTCCGCACCTCAACTCCCACGCGTCGCTCGTAGAGACCAAACCGAAGATTCTTACCAAGCCTATTGCGTCCGCGACGTGAGTTGGCACGGGTACGAACCTACCCTCATGTCCACCTGCTGGGAGATGGATGGAGGTTACAGACGAGGAGGTACTCTGGCGAAACATGAGTGGAAGGGACTTGGGAAAGGCGGATTACGTTCGTTGGAGGATTGGAATGAAAAACAAGTTGCGGAACAAGCAGGATTAAGTAGAGGGTGGGGTTTGTTCGGTTAAACCACGGTTTTTTGTCAACTTCGTATTCGATCTGATGCTTTCAAAAGTTACTATAGTTGTAGAGTTTTCAAAGGTCAATGATTATTTGTAGATGTATCCCCATGTTTTTGTTCACATATATCCATTGCTGGACCACTCCCATTTGACCCAATTCTTTCCCACTGACATCATGTTGAATGGTGGATGACCGTGAGTGGTAAAAAGTTGAGAAAGTCGCGACGATCGTTCCTTTCGACATTTACCTTTCTCCCTTCAAAATCTATGTCGATATATCTTCCCACACTTTCCTCTCACTTCCTATATACATCTCGCCACAACAACCTTGAACCTTTGTCTCTCCTTCGCACAGCATGAAAACAGGTTCTCGGCCCACCTAGTGAGTATTTGAATACTTCATTCCAACCTGTTTCATGTCTTGAGTTCTTCTCTCTTCATCTTTCGTATCTTCCCTCTCCTCAAACTATCTTCCAACATCTTTGGAAAGGTCGAAACATTGATCTCAGTAACGACGTTAAATCGTCTTTTCTATCCATCTCCATCATCATTCTTTTTGATCCTACGTAAATCGATAATCTGGGGAGATAATATATCACACTATATCATCTCTTCATAACGAAGATACGAAAGACTTAGAAAGAAAAAAACGATTTAGTATGACCACAAAACCAGAATGGTCTATACGTCCACCAGAACAACAACCTATCATTAATTTTGATACTACATCTTCAGGAAATACTTATTCTCCAATACAAACAAATCCTTCGAACCC
Source organism: Tremella mesenterica DSM 1558 (assembly GCF_000271645.1). Classification (NCBI taxonomy): domain Eukaryota; kingdom Fungi; phylum Basidiomycota; class Tremellomycetes; order Tremellales; family Tremellaceae; genus Tremella; species Tremella mesenterica. Next base: position 3,606,652 of record NW_006711225.1, read on the forward strand.
TTTTGGTGTCATTCAAAATATGAACAATGGGTTATATTTTCAAACACAACAAAATGTTCAAAATGGGTTTTATCCACAAACACAAACTCAACATGGGCCTTCTAATAGTACTCCATATTTTCACACGAGACCGATCAATATCATAGGTCAGAATCAAATACCATTACAAACATCAACGAATCAATTTGGTTCATCAAATTCCGGAGTAACAAATTTACATTATGGACAGATACATCAACCTGTACCTGTGAACCCGAATCCGAATCCGAATCTTGATTCATTTACTCCACAATCAAATTCGTATGGTCATTTTCAAACTCAGATTCAATCGGGTCAAATCGGACTTGACAACAACCTTGACACATATTCGAAAGAGTCTTCAAATACACCTTATCCTCATCCAACGAGCGATAGTAAATCTCAGTCAACCACTCTTGCTTCGAACTATAATGCTATCTTTCAACAAATTCCACAACAATCATCGAACTCGAGTGCCAATCCTGACTCACAATCGATTGCACCTGTACCACAATGGCCCAATCAGTCGACGGGACAGAATATGAACCCAGCTTTGGCTGAAGCACTGAGATCTGTCTGGTTTGGAGGTCAATATCAAGGTATGGGAGTTGATCAACATCAGGGAGGAGGACAATCCAACTCACGATCACAATATATCTCTCAGAATCTCACTCGAACAAATCAGAATGCTATACCTCAATGGCCATTTCAAGCCTTTCTACCAGCTCAGCTTCAAGGGGGTTTAAACACTTTCGGGAATTCCAACGCTCCTCTTGTTCCAGTGGTAGAAGATGTATCCATGACAAACACTCAAGACGTTTCTCAACCTCCTGACTTGTCTCAATGGCAATTTCCAGTCGTCGTATCGGGTACTTCTCAGAATTTAACATACACAACAAACACAAATCACAATCTCTCGACATCGATCAATCAAAATCCTCCTCCTACGCCTTCGCTGACACAACCACAGTTTCAAAGTCCTGTGTCAGACCATTTCCATGGATTGACATTCACGCCGAGACAAAATACCCTTCAGCCCAACATAGAAAACTCGTCCACGCCTAGACAAACTTCTACCCACACATTCCGACAAAATATTCCTCCGAGTCCATCGAACATGGTCGTTGATATAACTTCTACGCCACAACGACCTACACAATCAATGGGGACGACGGTGAATCCTCTGATGTTTCAATCGAGACAAAGCCTCTCTCAGACTTCAGGACAGACGACGAACGTTCAAGTGCCATTACCTACCACAAGACGTGTCTCTTCTCAGACCTCCGGACATATGCAAGTCTCATCCCACTCCATGGGACAAGATACACCTCATTCGACCACACAAAGTTCTTCTCATCCATCTCATACGTCCAATCAAGATTCATCGCATTCGCAGAAACAGGAGGAATCTCACACAACCACGTCAGACGTGTCTTCGAAATCCATCCATGCCACTGGTCAAAATGTCCAACCTCCCACCACACATCCAGTTCCTACCACAATTCCTCAATGGCAACCTCAGACTCATCACTCGACATCACCTAAAGCTCCATTACAAGCCATAGACAAGATCTCTCCCGTTTTGATCCCAACGCAGACGTTCAAACTCACCCTTCCACCCAAGGCATCTAGGTCAGTCGCTGCAGAGCCTATATCAGCTCAGTTCAACCTTGCTGGGCCAGCTCCAAACCAATGGCCAGCACAGATGACCACAACAAGCCAGACGACGCCCACTCACTCAGGAGTATCAGCCATACCAAAAGGATTTTGGCGAATGAATCGACCAGATCCTCTCCAGCCAACTTCTCAGACGATGCCGAATGGTAAACCACCCATTCTCGAACACCCAACATCACCGAAACAATCTCAGTCGTCTTTCCAACTGAAATCATCGCCAACCAGGTCCCCAATACCTCAGAAAGAGTCGTCCTCTACATCATCTCAACCCATCGTCACAAACTCGATTCAACCTTCTTCTAATGTCTTCCCACCGGGATTCCCTCACAATCTTTCGCCCCGCACCAAAGCTAAATTTCTACACCTTCTTTCACTCAAATTGAAAGCGAATCCCCAGACATTCTTACATACCGCCCCAGCATCCGTCCCGACTGCCACGGCTCAGAAAGATACGCCGACGACGTTACCACAGGCGGAGGAGACTAGAGTGACTAGTCCATCGGCTTCAAAACCTGCGGTCGAGATCAAAGCCACTCAGCCACTCATCCCCATCACAGACCAGAAAGATCTTTTGTCGTCTGGAGCAAAATTACCGGCACCTCGAGCCGCCTCGTACGCAGAGTCGTCGACACCATCGCCTGATACTGATCGAAAAGAGTCTTCACCCCTACCGTCGAATACCACCCAAGCCGAATTGTCACCGGCTTCTGAACGGAAATCATCGGAACATCCCCAAGCTTCTCCACATCCAGATCCTCCACCAACGCCGTCTCATGCGAATGGGCAAGACCAATGGTCGGACCCACCTCCGCTGACACAGTCACTTCATCCTCGACGTCGATCTTCTACGGAGGTATCACGTACTCCAACTCATATCAGCGTCCAAGGTTGGTCACCCGCACCGTCACACACAATGATATCAGGCGCCTCGCCAGAGTCTTCGCGGACAGAGAACACGCCTACTCCTTCGCATGAGGATGATGATGACTTTGTTCCTGAGTCTTCTCAAGCGGTCATGTCAGACGTACAACTCACACCTCATACGGAAAGACCAGATATAACCCTGTCGCCATCTCCCGTGGTCAAGCGAGAGTTATCACCAACGCCGTCTCCCACTGGACCAGGAGGACCACCACCCGTAGCCCATCAGACGAGACCAGATGGTCCCATCCAAACCACTTCCCCCAGCCGAGATGAAGCGACCCTTCAAGATGACGTTCCGACGAGAACTGATGTTCAAAGCTACCTTCCGTTCCCCGAAGAGCTTCCAGGTGCGCCATCACCTCTGCGACTGGCTCTTGAGCGGAAGCGGCTAGCACAGGAGGCGAAAACAGCAGCTGCGGCAGCGGGGACGGGGACGGCAGCGACAAATAATATGTCTCAAAGACGACCCGTGAACCCAGCTGAAATAGCCTCTTTCAACGCTTTTCTCCAAGCAAGAGCTAACGCTATGCGTCAAGCTGGTCATATCCGTCCACCTCAAAACTTTCACCCAGGCCAAACGTTTCCTCCGAACCAAGGATACCATCCATCTAAAGGTTTTCGTCCACCACACTTGATTCCTGGACAAAATTTCCATCCAGGACAAAACTTCAACCCGGCACAGAACATGTACGCAGCTCGGAATCCTCATCTAGCACAAAACATCCGTCCACCGACTTCCATGCATCCAGGACAGAATATGAATCCAAGATCAACTTTTAACCCTTCTCAAGTACGTCAAAGACCATCATCACCGCCTGCATCACTCTCTGCATCTCAAGCTTTACCTGGAGTACCTCCAAAACTTTATCGTCGATCATCAGATTCAGGTCCACCACGTAAACGTCATCGAAAAATACGTCCTTCTGATTTATCCGTAACTTTCATGTTGAATCGGAAAACCATCATTACCATTTCTCAAAATCATGTGATTCTCCCTTCTGAAAAATACCTGGTAAGGGAGAAACATAACAAAACTCGAGATTGGATTCAAGCTTTAGATGGTGGAGATGGTGAACCTAAATTACCACCAGGACCAAAGAAAAGAAAATTGAGATCTCCAGGAATAACTAAAAAACAACCTGAACCTCTTTTCTTAGCAAATTTACCATTATCTTCCAGATCCACAAATTTTTCAAATACTTCAAAATCAAATTTCTCATATTCTTCTTATCCTTCAAAACCCACTAACTTTCAACTTCCTACAAGACCTACTAACTTTCAATATCCATCAAGACCTACTAACTTTCAATATCCTACAAACCCTACTAACTCTCAATATCCTCCAAACCCCAATAACCTTCAATATCCATCAAGACCTAATTATCCACCTTCCAACAGACCTCCAAACTTATCTTTCACACCAGGTACATCATCAACATTACCACAACCAACGACTCCTACGAATCTACCAAATCCATCAAGACGAGAAGAACCATTACCATTACCAACACCATCACCGTTACCATTACCATTACCATTATATCAAAACCAAAAGAATTACCACCTATCATATTCAATTTACGTACTAAAAGATTATCAACTTCACCACTTTATACTTCTTCTGAACTTACTCCAAGTCCACCACCTTCTCCTATCCCAACTGGAATATGGACAAAAGCTTTCCCTCCGTTAAAGAAGAAAAACGAATCGTCAAAACCCATCCCTATCAAATCAAAACCGAAATCAATCAATACATTACATCATTTATCTTATCCTTCATTATCATCTGATGGAAGTGAATCTTCAATATCAGAAATATCAATTGATTCTCCTTTATCGATTTATTCATCTTTTTCTCCTTCGTTTAAAGAACCTAAAAAAGGAATGTTTTCTTCCCTTCCTCTTCCTCTCACACAACATCCTACGACAATGTTGTCGGAATTGAAGATATCTAATTCTGCTCCAGCGAAATTACCTTCGTTATTTTTACTGGACGAAATGGGAAATGAAAAGAAAGAGGACGTAGAGAGATATAGATTATCGAGTTCTGTTATTTCTGAAGAACGACCTGTTATCGTTTCGTCACCAGCTCAAATAAATGCGAGTGTAACAGCTCCTCAAGTTCAGGTCGAGGTTGTTCATAGATCCCCGACACCCGTTCAGACGAGAATGACACCGGTGCAAACGGACAAGATACCGACTGAAACGAATGAGACACTGCAACTTCGAGATGACACCGACTCAACACTACGTCAGAAGAAATATACGCAGTCCAATTGGCCATTGTTATTCACGCCCTCCAGTAGCGAGACCATCCTCAATACCGATCCCACGCCTGTACCTGAAAGACAGAAGACTGAACAGAGATTTCCGAAATGGGTTACTGAAGCTTCCGTCACTACTTGAACAAGTATCTTCTCCCTCCATCACACAAAGAAAGGTCCTCAGAGGACCTTGACTATTCTCATGTTTGGAACGCATCAGGTGTTTCACATTTTGTACCGTGTAACTACTGTACGCCGGTCGACAAGACTGAAAATCTACCCAGGCATTCGTGGATCATTATGTAGAAATTGTATAAAAACGTAAAACCAAACATGTCATGCATCGTTATCATCATCACCACAATTTATCCATCATTTTCAAACTCAATTCCACACCTAAGAACGTTGCCGCCTGTTTGTCAGTATCTCTTATATCATGAATTGTTGATAAGGATGACTGACATTAGCAGGGAAAGCTCTAGCCATGGCAGGTCCGAAACCTTTCCATAATGCCGTGGCACCATCTTGAGCGATCAATTTCCGAGCACAATCCATGAATCCTGTGTAAGTGCCTTGAGGGGCGCTTTGAAGACGGGATTTGATTGTCTAAAGTCAATACAGATCTTCCATCTCTTGACCATCCCGTCCGATAGCATAGACCATAGCGTTATCATACTGAGTATGTCGGATTGACGGATATGATACCTGTTTTCACAGTTTGACGTGAGAACAGATGATGGACGGACGTCAGAGGATAGGACCGGGACGAAGTTTGAGAGGCTGGGTTGATGGAAGGAGAGACAAATTGGGTCGAGAGAAAATCTCACATCAGGTGGAATGGCAAGTGACCACATGGCCACACCTGCAGTACCACCAGCAAGCATGACGACTCCTAGTGACAATGGAGGTGCAGCGGAAGGTTGATCTGATCCTGGAAGTCGAGGTGGAGGAGCTGATAGTCGCTTCTTGAGAAGTTCATATGTGGCGAAATAACTTTGTGTCAGCAAACGTCTCCTCAGGTGCAACATTCTCCCTTTTCTTATGGTATCTGATGCACAAGCGTACCCGGGTCCCGGTATGACCTTTGAGGGAAGGAAAGGAGATAGGAGAGGAGAGAAGGGAGATGGAAGAGAGATACCCACACTGCACTTCCAGGTCCATCACGAGCCAACGTAGCGACTGTCCCTCTGAATATAGACCTCAAACCTCCTTCGGCGTACAGTTTACGTAGAACGTCCGTAGGACCAGAATACATCGATTGACCTCCTTGTCCTTGTACCTGGATATCAGTACTTGACTCTCTACTTCTCTCCCAGTGTCTTGATCGAGCCGGATGAATCACTAATGTTCTTCAATAGGAGAAAGGGGGGGGGGGGGGGGGGGGGGGGGGGAAAAAAAAAAAACCCGATTCCACCTGCAACAACACCTTGACCCTTTCAGCAGGAGCAGCGACCAAAGTCGCAGGAACGGCAGAGAACCCTCCTGCAAAAGCTAATTCTCCCAGACTCAGAGCTTGGTCTTTACGATCGGGTGTCAAAGCGTATACTATCCGTTTACCAGCGTCGTATCCCTCGAATATCAGTATTTCCCCTCGTCTCTTTGTAAGCTCCTCAACCATACCGATCGTCCAACGCGACCGGTTTGCCAAACTTTCGAAGCTTCTTCAGCCTATTCACGGATCTACTCTCAATCTCTCAAAGAGATTTCATGGTGATGATCAATGTGTTGGGTGTAAGGAGAAGAGTCACTTACCCAAAAGGAAATGGCAAATATAGGAGTTACACCAAATAAAGGTGGAGTGATACCTCTGTACATACTACCCCATCAATCATGACTCATCAGAAACGAAAAGTACCCACCCACGAATGCCATCTTGAGCTATGGTCTTACGTATCACATCCACAGCTCCTGTGTAGGTACCAGGTGAAGCTGTTTGTAATCTGGTCTTTGTGAGATCGAACGGATGGCCGACGAGGACGCAAGAGATGCCTGAATGTTAGCTTTCGTGGCCCGTGCACGTCATGTAGCTGTGACGAAATTCCAGTTGCGAACTGAGAGACTAGTCATGAGGAAAGATCACGAGCTGCATGACATGAAAGTGTATGTAAGCATGTATGAAGAGGAAAGAGACCAAGGACTCACCTCCAAACCCTCCACTGAGGAACGACTTTACTGGATCAACTGTGGATTTTGCAGAAGCTTCTATATCTGCGGCTTCGTCTGACATGTTTGTCAAGTATTTCAACTGCTTACTGATCCTCCAGTCGTATGATCGTATTGCCACTCGTCTCAGGTGTCTGAGATTGTAGAGTTGAGAGACACAGAGAGTAAGAATACAACAAGAGTTGTGATTTTTTTACGAGATGGAATGCTTGTGAGTGACCGGTTAACTAACACCGACATTGCCGTTTCCCACGTGGCTCCCCGGTCAAGCTGTTTCCGACGGAACCGGAACAGCCGCCAAGCCGACCAGATCCCAACGCTGACGCTCTCTCTCGGCTCATCACTATCTCTCTTTGCATCTTATCCCCTTGTCCACTTGTATGCCTAGCCTATAGCCGACACTTACGTCTCATCTACTCTTACTGATGTGCTCTCGTCTCGGCATCTCGCTCATCTTTTCATCTATCAATACTGATTCTCTCAAATCATTTTCACCCCCAACTGACACTCTCTCGATGGACAGGATACCTACTCGACCCTTGTCCCCCAATCAACTCCGTGACACTACAGTGTTCTATGGA
>NW_006711225.1:3614378-3645504 GCF_000271645.1 Tremella mesenterica DSM 1558
CTCCTCCAATCCCAAATAATCAACAACAACAACAACAATCATCATACGTCGTACCTCCCATAACCAACGTTTCCCCTCCTATCCCCTCGACACAACCGATGGTATCGGCAGAAGAACGTCGTTGGCGTTGGCATAACCGTTGGCATCGTAATGAAACCACCAATGGTATCACCCAGACTGATCAGGCATCAAAGACGAACCAAATGGGTCAAGAAACGAAAAAGGATAAAGGGGAAACATGGGAAGAATTAGATAAACTCAAAGGGTCTTTTATGGCTTTATGGGAAGAACGTAGGAAAGCCGCTTCAGAAGCTCAGAATCAAGCGAATGAACGTGCTAGAGAATTCGCTAGAGAGAAGATGGATAGTTTAAGTGCTACTCTTGAGATGTTGAGGCAGGTCAGTGTTTTTCTTTCCACCTGAATTTGACTCATTTCTTAACGTCCTCCCCTCCGTATCACCCTTCATCAACTCTTTTTGATCTTGTTCTAAGCGACAATATCCTTTTTCGACATTTCGTTGAATTATGTTGATGCCGTGACTGTGACTTGCTGCTTCGTGTTCGCTCTGGTAGTGTGGATCTTATTGTATAAGGCCCATGACTGACGTACAGAGGTTGGAGAAAGAAGATGAAGAGAAAAGGAGGGTAGTCTGAATGAACTCTCCCCACTCATCCTCCATTCCACAATATATAAATAATTATATCTCTTCTAATCTGAGGTGGGAGTTCGTGTCAAAGTGAGAAAGATGAACAGATGCATGATGTACAATCAGGAACCCGAATCCGAACCCGAACCCGCATCCGTATCCGAGTCCGACGGCGACTTATGCGGGGTCGGCAATCATCAAGCTATTGCAATCTCCCCCCCTCTAACACTATTCCCCCTGTCCAGCATCAATTCGTATTTATTGGACGTGTCAAATTTCACAATGCGTAAACCCAATATTGTAGTGTTACTTTCACCTCGTACAAGAACACATGGTCCATGGTGGAACAAACGACGCAAACTGATGCATGATTCTCAAAGGATGAAATTCACGAAAGAGGACCTGACCGGTCATTTTACCATCCACCCCACCACTCATTCCTATGATCATCTTCAACTCACTAGTACTTATACCTAGCACCTAACCCCTAACTCTTTCTTTCTCATCTTATAGCTGGTTTATACATCCCCCACAGATCACCATCAACCATATTTACAGTATTCATCGGACACACTCAAGTATCATCTATCGCCACGAAAACATCATGCCTGAAATCAAACCTTTCGTCGCTTCTTCCCCAATTACCACTCCTCCTCATGGTCATTTCATTTCTCCTCAATCGATAAGCCCACTTTCCAGTCAATCCAACAAATTCGATACACACTCTCAAACCTCTATCCCAGACATGAAATACTCCCAAGATAACCTGATCACACATCGTATCCCGACATATTCCCATAACAACCCCTCTTTACCTCATTCTCATACCGACGCATGTCTACCCTTGACAACATGTCTTGATCGTCTTCCTTCTTTATCCATCTCTTCTCTCCCTTCTCCTCCCACTCCGAAAGATTTGGATAATTTGGATATACCATTCTATGACAAATATCAACCTCCTTTTTGTTCCGCCTTGGGATTAGGAGTTAATCCCTCTCATGAAAATGTCAGTCCTTCTTGGTCTACTGGTTTTTCCTCAGAATGGGATAAAGATGATTTGAAAGTCAATTCTATCGGACCTCCTGTTGATATTTGGGCAGTAGGAAGGGAAGTATGGAAGAAGATTGAACGTAAACCATTTGAACAAAATCCCAATGTTCAGAAGAGTATAACGGATAAATCAGATTGGTCATATCATAAATACACCAGTTCGAGAAACCATACAGATCAAGGGAAAGGACAAGAAGGACGAAGAATGAAGAACGGAGAGGGAAGAGGTAAAAATGAAGAAAGTCGGAGACAGTATGAAGTGGGACAAGGTGTAGAATTGGATCAAATACTCTTACGTTCTTTCGCCGAATCTTCAGACCCAACTTCTTACCTTCTCTCCAGAATCGCTACAGCTAAAGATCTTCGTGATGGTAAAATGTCTCCTCCTCAAATGGGAGGATTCTTCCCTCGTCCGGATCCCAACGCAGAACCAGGGAATACTACTGTTTTTCTAGGGAATGTTTCTTCAACAAAAGTGAGGGAAGAACATATTTGGCCGGTATTCTCGGTATTTGGAGAGATAGAATATGTGAGTCTAAGTTTTTTTTCTTTTCATTTCGTATAATAATCCCTGGGTATCAACTGTTTTCGACTTATGTTGGTCCTCGTTGTTTACCGAATTGAAGACTGAAACGAGGTATGTTGAAGCTCGGTTTTTGTATTTGAATAGGGTTGCTGTGAAGATGGTGGAGGTAGATACTTATCTTAGGTCAAAATACCCCCGAGGATAGGTGTCGCATTTGTCAAATACCGTCATAGGAACAGTGCCGTCCTGGCCGTGGAAAAAATGCAAGATTTCGAATTATTCGATTGTCATCTTCGTGTGGGATGGGGAAAGACGGATGGTGAGTAACTCGGTTGTTGATGAACACCTTTTCTGGCCAGAACGATGGAGATAGGACTGGCTGATGAATAGATAAACCGAGTGTTAGCAAACCTACAAAAGTCATGGATATCAAAAGAGGTATGGCGAATTTATTAGGGGTGAGCGATGTGAAAGCTGGTAGACTCATGTTGGCCATGACTGTTTTGTCTCGGTCGGAGTATGATGATATGTTGGATAGATTGTGAGTTGTTTATTCGCTGCTGGTGAGTGTAAGGAGAATGGGGCTGATGATGAAGAGTTGACGTGGGTTCTGGCAGTATGTTGAATGGTATAGAAGGGATGGAAATGGGTCGATGGATCGATGGGTGAAGTATTTATTCACGTTGATTGGTCGGTCCGCTATTCCAAGATCTAAGTACGTAGGCTATCGAGACTTGTTGTTTAGATGTAAGGGAGGACGATGGGCGAGATTGACAGTATTTCATAAAGAAGTCGAGTCTTTCAAAGTGTGCCGATGTATGCTTTTCTCTTCGCTGGATCCAGGGTAGTCGGAGGAATGTGGTAGAGTGACGTTGTACCTTGTATGTATATCCGTGAGGGGTAACTATCGGGGCCCCTCTCTCACTTTCGCCCCTTTCGCCGTCTCTCTCTCTCTCTCTCTCCCCTTGCATCTTTTTCCACCCATCAAACAAACACATCACTCCCTCTCACCAACATTTACTCTCTCACATGTCCACCATCTTTCATCTGTTAGCTCATGTGTGATAACATTAACATAAAATCCTCAAAGGCATCTTGATAGCCACCAAACCGACCGATATAAAAGTCGCGTCGGGATTATCTTGTTGCTTGTTGCAGTTTGTCAAACCGTGACGGCGTTACTCCATTACACTCCTTTCATCCTTTTTTTACACCCCCGCCCCTCTCTCTCTTTCCCTTGGGAAGAAAGCTCTATCTCATCATATCCTTCTCTTTCTACCTCTCAAATACACACGATTGTACTACCAAAAATGGTTGGATCTCATTTAGGTTGAGAAATCTGTCGTGTTGGAAAGTGAGTGTCTCACATCTCTCACTTGACAACATCATAAAGCGGAATACTGTAGACATTTTCAAACATCCTTTATCCAAGGGAAGAGGGGGGCTCATCTCATCTTTTTACAGCTTTTATTCTTCTTCTATCATACTACATCCATCCTCATCTACACACCATCCGACTGTCAACGTGATCGACTACGTTGGGATCACGAGCTATAGGGGGGTTTAGAATACAAACGTCAATCAAAACTTGCCTCGTGAGCCGATTCACATTTCCTATCTTTCTCCATTTCCTTAGTTACTTTCCTTGTAAAGATGAAACACTCTTCTTCTTAATCATCCATCCATCCATACGGTCACTCACCACAACTCTCATCGTCACTCTTCAACACGTACCTTCCTCTTGCACTCACGCTCAGTTGAGAAGATCGGACTCGGGAGTTGTGGATATCAGTTTGGAGACAACTCGCTGATATCGTGTCTCACAGTCGGGTACATACATCCTTTCATCCGCCACAGCTTCAACTCCCTCTTTCGCCACCTACTTCGAGTTTCTTGTTTCTCATCTTCACTCCTTCCAATATGAGCATGACTGTGAGTCATACACACGTTCCTAACTTCTCAATCCCTCCGTAAACCACGGAATAGAACCTATATAAGTCATATGACAGAGGCTGATATTCCAAAGCCACAGAATCATCCACCTCGTCCTCCCGTAGGCCTTCCACAGACTTTTAACGGCAACATGTCTATCGGTCATGATCAACAAGCCATGATGGAACAAATGGCACGGATCGCACAACAGACTCAACAACAACAACAAGGTCAATTTCCTCAAAACTATTTAGATCCAAATCATCCTCAATTCCAAGCTGTCCAACTCCGTCTACAACAGCAGCAACAACAGCAACATCAAATTCGTATACGTGAAGCTAAAGCTGCCGCTCAAAGAGGTTTAGGTGTCGCCGTTCAACAAACACCTATGTCGATGCAACCCATGTCAACGGTACAAGCTGTTCAATCGATACATCCTTCACCTCACATGCTCGCGACTGGTTCCCCAGCCATGAGACCGACCATGACTCCCAATGGTCATCCGCCTCCTTATGATCCTCAAGGACGTCCCGTACCGACCGGAGCATGGCAACAAGCTCCACCTCTGGTCAGAACCAATTCCGTCGGTCGTCCAATGCAAGCACAGTTTCAACCTCATCATCAACAAATGCTGCAACAACATGTCATGCAGCATTATCAGCAAATGGGTCAACCTACCATGATACAACAAGGCACTCCTCGACCGCCCAACTCTCAGCCTCAACAGCAACAGCAGCAGCAACAGGGTCAAATTAATCGTCAATCTCAACAAGGCAATCAGTCATCTGCCAATCACCTTCAAATCCCTCAGATGGCACGAGCAGCTTCTATTGGTCCCGGTCGGTCGACTTCTCCTTTGGCTCAAATCCCCGTCAACGCCGGAATGCAAGAAGCGCAAGGACCTACCTCGGTCCCTAACATGAATCACTCTCAACCGACGATGCCCGAGCGATCGGCGACCCTGCCCGTTCCGATAAAGCCAGTTCAGATCGGTCTCTCCACCTCGCAAAGAGCAGGAACAGTTTCTCCTAGCAAGATGAACCCGCCAAGTCCTTCACAAGCTCATCATCGAAGGTACTACAATGACAACAAGGTAGAGCTGCTGGAGAGTGCCGTTTCTCGTGTCAAACGACAATCGGACAAATCTAGCAGAATCAAGGCACAGATGCGTTTGTTACAGGCCAAGCTGCAGACCATCGAAGCTGGCGAAGGCGGAGATGAAGGGAAGGAAGATGAGGATGAATGTAAGGATGAGGCACTCTTCACAGAGCTTGTTCTGGAATAGTCAGTTTCAATCAGTAAAGTCTGAGCTTTTAGCTGATGTACCAGCCTATCCAAAGCGGGTTATTCACAAGTCGAAGAGAGCTTCAAAGCGGCTTTACAAGACAAATCTACGACCCATGATGGTTCACCGAAATCCACAACGACATCGGACAAGCAAGGCGAGGGGGAGAAAAGACGGAACAGCAATGCTTCCAGCGTAGACATGCTTGCTAGTCTATCTGGAAACACATCGCTCGAACTCCGAACTCCTGTCGACGGCTCACCGATCAAAATGTCTCTTCAGATGACTAAGACCGCTTCAAATGAAGATATTGTAATCCTTCACCCACTCGGTATTCCTTCCCCCGTCGTCAAGCGCTCTGAAGACACTCCTGTGGTTCCAAGCGTGGAAGGTAGTCCTAAGAAACCCCTGCTGGACACTGATGGATCTCCCCATCAGACTACCGAGAACCAAGTTCCGCGTCAGCAAGGTTCGCCCACCAAAGTGTCCCCATCCAAGGGAGACGACGAGATGGAAGTGGATGACTCTGTCGCTTTGGAGACGATGCAAGCACAGGACGTCAAAGGTACCCATGTGGTCAAGTCGAGGGCGGGGAAGGATTTAGGAAAGCTTTACTCTGTAAGTTGGCCAAGATGCCGTAGTGAGAAGCTGACAGTCAGTGGTGGACCGCTCATCAGACTTTTTCAAAGTTGATGAAGTCCGGATATACAGTTGAGGCTAATGAAACCACTCAGACAGGATCAGAGAGACGACGACCTACAGAGCCTACTACAAAAGCTCCCGACACTGCCGCTCACCCCCCCACCGCACCGACTACTGCAGCTTGCCCCGACTCTGCCATGGCGGCTCGCATAGCTGTCTCCTCCCCTGCTGCAGCCGTTCGCGCCTCTTCTGTCGACATGAAACCGAATACTTCGGGACCGACAGCGACGCCGCAGCAACAAGGGCAAGGACAACAACAACCTTCAGGCCCCGGACCAATCACCGCTACATTGCAGCAGGCTCAGAGCATGCAACAAGCTCAACAGGCTCAAATCGCCGCTCAGCAGAGAGAAGCTCAGATGCGGGCAGAGCAAATGGGCATGGTAAATCATTCATATTCCATTGTATGCGAGCTGATGCCTAAATAGCAACATCAAGCTCAGCAACAGCAGCAGCAGCAAGCAGCTCAAGGTTACACCTTTGTTTTACCTGACGGTCGACAAGCTTACTTCAACCCGGAAGAAGCGCGACAAATGCGAATGCAGCACGGTCAGCAAATGTGGCCCGGTCAACAAACGCCAATGGGTCAACAACATCCTGCGATGATGGGTCAGCCAGGTATGCAACAACAGCATTTCCACCCTTCCGATCCCAACATGCACGGGATGCAGAATCCTATGAACATGCCCAACGTCAACGGACCCCCTCGGAATGGCACACCTGGACATATGATACACCCCTCACCGCACATACAGATACCTGTCGGTTTAGATAGAGGTATTTCTCCTTCCAGCAGTAGCGCTAAATCAAAACGACCTGCAGGTAGTCCTCTGACTGGACCTGGAGCCAAGAGGAATCGTGAAGAGGGGAAAACACCGAGTGTGTCTTTCCTACCTTTTATATGGATCATGGCTGATCATTCAGCACCTGAGGAACATCAACGTAAAGCACTTGAAGTAGCTGCTAAAGCCACTGGGCAACCTCCTTGGATGATACAAGGAATGCCGGGACCTCCTTCAACACCTGGTGTTCCCCAGGTGGGTCCTAATAGCCTGGCTCAACGTGCACTTCTTTGGCTGACTGGACAGCCACAAGCTCAAAGAATGCTCAGTGACGCTCATCGGACTTACGCCATGGAAATCGCCGAAAAAACCAGAAAACAAGCTGCCACTTTAAGTGCTCAGCAGATGAACGGTAACGGACCACATGTCAATGTGAACGGGATGACTAGCGCTTCTCCCATTGAAAATTTCATGCTCGATTCGATAGATACCAACCTGGGTGGACATAACACACCTTCCATGCCTCCTCCCAGCGCCGGTGCTCAATCACAGTCTGGCGATGGTGATGTAGGTGGTCCAGGGGTTAAAGGTAAACCCAAAGCGAGAAGAGCTCCACCACTGAATCTCGATCGAGATACCGCTGTTGAACCTCCTGAAACTACCGCCACTTCAACCGCTTCAGGTAAACGAAAACCAAGTGCTAAGAAACCTCCCAAGAATATGACCGCGAAAGCGAAAGCCGCGCAGAATCAGAATCAGAATCAAAATATGAACCAGACACCTGGTCAGATGCAGAATCAGAATCAGATGAGTCAGAATCAAGGACAACATAAGGTCAGTCAAGATGCATATTGGAGAAGTATTGCTGAAGCTGTTCTTTATCAGGGTGGTAAACGTAATTCAATCGATTGGGATCATTCTACACCTCAAGCTATCCCTACTCCTAATCAACAACAAACCCCAGAAACTCCTAATCATTTCGGAATGGACTTTGATCCTCATAATCTATCAAGACAGGGTCAAGCACCCGGTTCCTCAAGATCACAACATTCTCAATTACCTATGGATCTTTTAGGTAGTGCAGGACCTTCACCACATCCTCAACATCTTCAACAACAACAACAGCAGCAGCAGCAACAACAACAAATGCATATTCAACATTCTGATTTCAACCAACATCAACAACAACAACAACAGGGACAACCGAATCTTCCTCAGATGCCAATGAATCAACAATCGCTTCAACAGCAACAGCAAATGGAGCAGAATGAGCAGAGAGGATTAGCGGATGATCTAAAGTTGTTCGGTGGGGATGATTTCGGGTTCAATTTTGGAATGTCGCCTCTGCCTGCGCAGAATCCAGGGCAGGAGAATGAAGAGACGTTTTTCGAGTTTGATGTGAGTGGAGAGCTTATTTGACCTTTTTCAATTTATATTTATATTGGTCCCGCTCCTCTTCCTCTCATCCTCTCTTCCTCTCAGTCTTCTATTGAGTTCGCTCTGCCCTCTCATCATCATCTCGAGCCTCTCAAATGTTGTTCTCCATCCCTATGTCTACTCGTTTGCCTCTTCCCACACGTCCAATTCCTTCCGGTTCTTCGGTCCATTTCCCGAAAGTCTTTTTGTCCATGAAGATGGTAACGGGTGCTACGCGTATCGGTGCAGAAGTCAACCAGAGAAAGGATGTGCATGGAATTAGCTGGCTATCATCAGGGGCGAGTGAAGTTAGTGCTAACGATCAGTGGGACCATGCTAATTTCGGAAACGACGATAACGAATTACATCTCGATGGAACGTTTCCTACTTTACCATGATGACTTGTCGTCCGGTTGTATGTTGTCGAAAATCCTTCGGTCATCTTGATCTTAACTTGTGGACGGGGCTCTCTTGAGATGTCGGTGTGAGGTGTTTTCGGGAGAAGAGACACTTGGAAATATTGATGTGATGGATCATACCGGGATCTGTGGTTTGAAGGAGGAGATTCCATTGGGAAGTACAGGTGCAGGGATAGTTGCAGTCAAATGGATGTATGAAGAATAAAAGAGGAAAAAACAAAGCAAAAGTTTGGAGAAATGAAGGTTGGAAATTGGATTGTCTGCTCTCTTTTGATATTTGAATTTGCCTTGCATTACCCCCCTCGTGTCTAGTATAAAATTTAGTTTTGCTCATTGTGACAATCGTTGTGTACAAGATGGGACGTTTTTGATTTGAAATGATTATCAAGGAGAAGATGCATGATGCATAGATTGGAAGACCTATCAAACACATTTTCTCATGATGACATCCATCGTGCAAGTTGAAACGAATCTGGTTGGAAGAAGAACAAGTCACAATCATGAGTTCATCACATACACTACATGTCATATCCATCACTGTTCATTGACGAAAACAGCCGCCATTCCCTATTCATCAGCACATTTTCCAATTTATTCTTTATGATACAAATCCCAAGTACAAGTTATAAGGGGAGCAAACTCGGACTCACCATCCCACTACCAATACACATGCTAGTGACGAAAACTTTCTTATTCTCCCTCTTCGCTTCAGCTAGAGCCGTTGCAATCTGCCTAGCACCCGTACATCCCAATGGATGACCAATGGCAATGGCACCTCCGACCGGGTTGACAATTTCAAAGGGGATATGAAGATGTTGAATGGACATGACTGCTTGAGAAGCGAAAGCTTCGTTGATTTCGAAAAAGTCTACGTCGTCTTTGGATATACCGGCTTTTTGTAAGACTTTGGGAATGGCGAATGCGGGGCCGATGCTTCATGTTCAGCAATCCATTCCTTCTTACATTTTCACTTATCTCGAGAGCCTTGCTAGGAGAAGACGATGAGTGAGAGATGAAGGATTGATTGGGAGATAAGAACATGAACAACTTACCCCATGAGCTTCGGCGGAACACCCACAACGGCAGAAGTGACAAATTTCCCCAAGATTGGAAGACCCAATTTCTGAGCTACGGATCGTCTAGCCAGCAATACAGCAGCTGCACCATCGGAAACTTGAGATGCGTTCCCAGCGTGAGTACTGCCATCGGCTGAAAAGGCAGGTTTGAGCTTTGCCAAAGATTCTTTGGTCACACCTGCTCGTATACCGTCGTCCGAATCGACGATAATCTCCTTTTCTTCTTCCGATTTGGGGTCGGTCCATTTCACCTGTGACGTCAGTATAACCCGCAAGTCTCAACATAGTCTTGAACCTTTCACTATGATTAAGGCGGCAATCACATACGCTGTCATAATACGATAAGACGGTTGTTGAGATGTTGAAGATGATGGAATATTCAGAAGGCGAGTCGCGAAACGTATCACTCACCTTGACAGGCACGATCTCACTCTTGAATTTACCCAACTTCTGCGCTTCGGCAGCCTTAGCAAATGAGTTCGCGGCAAAGGTATCTTGGGTATCTCGGGAAATCCCATACTGCTTGGCAACGTTCTCACTGGTGATACCCATTGGAACGAGACAATCCGCTGCTTCAGGGTTGGAAAGAACTTCATCCGACATCCTTTCAGGCAGTACTCCAGCGCCATAGTTGGCGGTCATATGTTCTACTCCAGCGCCTGTGAGTCAGCATCATAATCTCAACAAGATGACGTAGATTGTCTCTAGAATGGGTATTCTCAAGGTGAATAAACTTACCGATTCCAATGTCGATCTCACCAGATTTGATTTCATTAGCGATCTGACATATCAGTTTGTATCTTTCATCCGTACTGTATATGCTGACTCACCTGGGCGACAGCCGTCAAACCGGAGGAGCATTGTCGATTGACAGTATTGATGGGTGTACTAATCGTCGGTATCTGGTAACTCCTAGACAAAAATCACTCACGTATATGGGATCCCGGCGTAGAGCTGAGCCATACGAGCTACGTTTGCTCCTCCTCCAGGTGGAAGGACATTCCCAACGGCAATATCCCTGATGGTCAATTTCAGCTACCAGATATAACATCAGATGTCCGAGGGATCAATGAATAGGGTAGTAGTGACGAGAAAAATGCTTACTCAATCTTGGCAGGATCAATCTTACTTCTTTTCAAAGTCTCTTTCAACACGGCTGCGAGTAGGTCTTCAGGGAGACAATCTTTGAAACCTCCCTTCTTTGCCTGATAGTTAGATTGAAAGAATACTATATGATACTGTCATGAGACGAGTTGCGATGCGCCGGTGTCTGTGTTGTATGGTTAGGGGACGGTGATATTTGAAAGGAACCAATGCCCACCTTGGTGATTGCCGTCCTGACGGCTGAAACGATGACCACATCGTCTGCAGAATTGATAAGCAGCCTAGCTCTTCCCAAGGAAGGGATAGCGTTGGCAATGCTCTGTATGGTAGATGTCATGTTTGTGTATCAGGTTATGAGGGAGATGAGAAGAAGAAAGAAAGAAAGAAAGAAAGAGAGACGAGGTGGTTGCAGAGTTGAGATCTCTTTGCCGGCAAAGTGAGTAAGTTAACCGGAAACATGTTCGTCATTGACCACATTTGCATGTCTCATCCAACTGTCATGGCTATATTCCGTATCCAATCCATCAACCTCACATCTCGTTCCCCAGGGTAAACGGTGGAGATATCACTTCCTATAGGTCCACTCGCTTCCGCTTCCACAGCCTTGAAAGGGGGTGAGAAAGAGATTTGTATGTTCACTTCTGGTGGAATTACCAATAATCCTTCTAAAGAATCAAAGAACCCGCCCGGTGATCCGTCTTCTTGAGACCACTCCGCTAGAGAATCGCCAGCTATCAAAGGTAATTGATCTTGAAGATCTTCCGCTAGAATAGAAGCAAGATCTTCTAGGTTGGTAAGAGGAAAGGTGGCAGATGAAGTGGTGACCGTCACAATGGTAGGAGCCGTGATGTTTACCGAAATACCATGACTGACTGTCAGCACTTTCATCTGCTACGAAGTGCAATACACGACTCACCCTCCGTCCAAGTCCAGACTGTATACTGTCCCGACATCTTTAAGCTGCCCGCCATCTAGAAGTAATCTCTCAACTATCCCAGCTGAGGGATCACCAACCGCGTGTCGGGTGATGATGCCCGCAGTGAACCCCGCCTTGTTCAAGGGTGCAGCTAACATTTCAAGTGTTGACAAGACTGTCGTACAGGATTGTTGAAACGTGATCATGTCGATTAGAGGTTGTAAAATGGACGTAGGTCTGGGAGGAGGAATGGTGGGAGCGATAAGCTGGCGTTTGCGGTGTCGATAGAGTTGTAGCAGAGACAAACGAGCTCCGTGAAGCAATAAATCCGCTTGGGGTGATGTGACAGTCTTGGGTCGTGAATGCCGGGTATCGTACTGTCTCGTCAGACCACATCATATGAAACCATAAAACGAACCAGTTCAAAGATCAGTTCCGCATCTCCAGCTTTGACTTGTATTCCGTTCGATTCTACGGTGCACTGTGGATCTCTGAGAGCTTCCAAACGGATCTGCTGGATCAGCCTAGCCTTCGCATTTCCAAGAATAGAACTCACCTCATTGAAGACGTCCTCGTCGAACGCCTCCATCTGTACCTCGTCCATTACCCCATGAACATCCTCACTCGTGAATGTACCTGTAGAGGAAGACGCCTCTCCTAGAGTATCTCTAACAGTTGTCTTGAGTCGCATATTTTTTCTCGATCCAAAAGTTAACGCATCCTGCTTTTCAGGATCCAGATCAAAAGCGGCCAAGCACCGCGCCCGTTGTGCCAATGGAGCTATCCCATGAGCTCCGACCATACCATATTGAGCGAACCCACCTTCGTCAACAGCATATGGAATTACCACATCCCTCGCTGTCTCTCCTACAGCCATAGTCTTACCGAAGTCAGGTTTAGGAACAATAGCCCATCTTCCTCTCCCTTGCTTACCATCCCGCAACTGACGTATATCTCTCCAGAATCGATCACCAGCATCAGAGATACTTCTCATTTCTTCCACTACGGAATCAATCATGTTTGAACATTCTTCAACAGCTTTATGTCTCGCCAAGATTGCTTTTTCAAGTTCTGATACTGTCTTCCATTCCGGTGGTGAAACGGCGAGACCTGGGGTGGTCGTATATGTTCCTGGGGGTAATACAGGTGGTTCTCCCTGATTCATCGATACCGCCGTCGTCAGAGCATTGGAAACAGATGTGACGTCAGACTTCTTAGGTTGTTGTCGTGGATGACGATGGAAAGTCTCTCCAGCGAGGAGAGGAGGGTTGGAAGTGAATGATCCGGATTGACTAAGAGTTTTCGACAATTCTAGAAGAAACCATAATTCGTTTCTCGCATCACTGAAATGAGTTTAACGATCAACGAAGTGAAATTTGGAATTAACTCACTTGATTTGACTATACACATGAGTACGTAGATCTGACATTTCTTCATGGGTCATCATCCCCCCCTGACCTTTCTCCTCTATTTTCTCATCCACAAGCTCATCTTCCACGGCAGTTGCATCGGGTGATAGACCAGCATGATAAGTCTCGTCAATGTTGAGAAATCCAGAAGGATATTCGTTCCATATTCTCTCGATGTTCCTGCCTAGCTCGGAAGTAGGAACATGACTAGGTTGTCAGCTGCCATGGTTGGGCCAAGGACCCTGGGAGGAACCCACGCTGGCTCATATTCGATTGTTCCATCAGGGTGTATAGCTACCACTGGACGTTTACCTGCTATCAGATCGAGTGTCGCAGACTCTAGGGAGAGGTGTAGACCTTGCATTAGGTACTGTGAGGAAAGGGAAGGGTATGCAACTGGCAAGGTTATGCCAAACGATGTATGGGTATTCGTGCATTCTACACTGAACATATATGTAGTACGACAAAGGCTACTACACGTCCGAGTTAGTATAACGGCTCAGTATAACCGCCTCTCACGCGGTAGATCGGGGTTCGACCCCCCGACTCGGAACATACCTTTTGTTAGTGGCATCGTCGGTGTTGGTTGCACACGTTGCTTGTATCGTCCTGAGTTCAATATTGTGTCTGACGAACAACATGCTTAGGCCAGTGAACCATACCGACTTTCTATCTCCAACACTATCGGGCTAGCATTTCACAACGAGCAGCATGCTGTCTTGACAGACACAACCACCATGGCCGATCCAATCAACTGGCTCTTGTTGGTGTCACTCGTCGTTATCGTCATCGTCTCCGCTGCCTTCCTCTTCTACTGGAATCGTCTTCTTGGCTGGCTCGTCGCCTGGGCGGTCCGTCTCTTCACATGGCGCGTTTACCACGCTTACATCGTCATCGGAAGTCTGCAGGTCTCTCCGCTTGCCGGTAGAATAGCTTTCAGAGATGTCGAATATCATTCCAGCAATCTCAGTGTCCGAGCACTTCACGGTCATATCACCTGGCGGTATTGGCTTTTGCGTGTTAGACAGAGTAACGATGCGAAGAGTGATCATCCCAAGCGCGGTCAGTCCTCTTACTACCCTTCTTTTATCCTCAGCTGACAGTATAAGCCAAATTACCTTGTAGAATCGCTATCACAGCTGAAGGCTTGGAAGCGTTCGTCTTCAACCGTACTCCCGCTTATGACGCCATTGTGGAACGTATGAAGAAACACGAGAGGGAGAGTAAAGAATTTAGTGGTGTCTCCGAAGAGACTTTAAGGACGAACACTCAGGAAAATGAACGTTCTCGTTCGCGACTTCGAAAAGTTGCAAAAACCACTTCTCACACTAGCTCTTTCCCTTCTTCCAATAACCTCCACAAGACTGGTAGTGTCCCTGGTGATAGGAATGTCAACAATCCCACAGATGATCATCGACCATTAGGTGCCGCACATGATCTTCCTTACACCATAAAACCGATGAACAAACCAACGAAGGATGGAGTAGACTGGTTCTGCGAAGCTTTACCAATGGATATACGTATCAGTACAGGATCTCTCGTATTGGGTTCTGATGCTACACCCATGGTACTCATCGCGGACTTCAAAAAGGCTCAAGGTACTCTGAACGTTACAGAAGTGAGTCAAGATATTTAAATAATGAAATAATGTTGATGATAAGTCTCGATCCATTTGCGATTTGTACAAATTGGAAATGGATATGAGTTTTGAAAAACCTCATGTACTCATGAGAACCAATGTCGATTACTCTGGACCTCTTTTAGCTCATGGTCGAAAAGCCTACGACGAATTATTAAAACAAGATCGAGATATAGCAAAACAACCTCCTTCCTCCATTTCCACTTTCCCAGGTTTTCACACCCTCGCTAAGAAATTTTCATTCTTATACAATCCTAAATTTTCAACACCCCCTGTTCTTGGTTTACCACAAGATCGAATATGGAGAGGTTTAGCTAGATATCGAGAACCAGACATGACAACTCCCAAAACTCCCAAAAGAGAAGATCGAGAATATGCGAAGAAAACCACTCTACTCGTTTCTGATAGAGTGGACGTATTGTATTATTCGGACGCTCCTGGTCCCGTTCCTAGACCCGAGGAGATTATTGAACCTGATAAACACGATGAATTAGGTAATGTCGATTTACCTCCAGAATATGGGATTGATATAACTATTTATGGAGGAGATGTGACTTATGGTCCTTGGGCAGATAGACAGAGAGATGCTTTACAAAAAGCTTTCGCTCCATCTATCTTCTTCGATTCGGAACCTAAACCTCGATTGAAATTTGGAGAAACTCGAATACATTCAGCACTGGTACTCAATATATTCTTGGAGAGGGATACAAAGCTCATACTTCCTACCAGAGAACCTTCCAAAGATTGGCAATTTGATGGACTTGGAAAAGTGGAAAGAAAATATGGATGGTTGGAAATCACTGCTGGGGCAAACTCTTCCATCATATACACTCAATCACAATTCGCCACCACTCATGGATACGATGCCATGTTAGTTCTCAATCTCGATTCTCTAGATATCTCTTCTAGTGTAGCATATCAAAGTTTCATCAACGCCAAATCATGCCGAGTCAGTTTTTCTCTCCTTTATGTCACAGAGTGATGATTGACTTGACAGTTATCAATGACAATGCCCACTCCTCTTCGCTGGGACGCTCAACGTGATTGGGGTCTTGATGTCGCAGTCGAGTCACCCACCATAACCCTTCTTCGTGATCATACCACTTTAATCTCGGATCTCGCACGCGATTGGAGTTCTGGAGCTACAGGTGACTTCCATCATTTCGTACCCAATCACTACAACTTCCGTGTCATTCTCCTCGACTACTGTTTTCATTTATTCGTAAATGATTTCAATATAGTAGACGATCCTAAATCTCGAGATGGTAACGCTTTCATGGATGTTTATGGACCTCGACTCGAATCCTACATCGCTGTTGCGGCCACACAATATCGACCAGAATTCTCGACTGTGCCTTTCACCGTCGACTTATCCGATGCCAGAGTGGAACTGGGATTACCGACTTGGGACACTCATCGTTCTTTCGATTCTCCGGATCCTATAGAGATTGGCAAAATTGGTCATTTAAAGGCATCTGGTTCTTATCGTTACTATTCGGTACCTAGTCCGGAACATCAAGAAACTATGACTCTCCATCTTGAAGGTAGTCAAGTGATCTTCAAATCTATGGGATGGGTCTTGCGTAGACTGTTCTGTATCAAAGATAATTATTTTGGAGGGTTCACTCAATATTCAAACCTCAACGAATTCCTCGAACGCTTCGATCATGATCCCAATTCCGTCGGCGATCCAGTGGAGGAGAAATATCGTCCTGGTAGATCCGACCCGTATGCCGTATTCGTGACTATGAACATTGAGGATTCACTCATCCTTCTCCCGGACGAGATCTATGGCTGTACCAGGGGCTTAGCGATGCCTGTACCGCAACTGCAAATGAATCTCAAGTCCATCGAACATTTCATGGAGTTATCATTGGACGCCCTCCCGACGTATATCGTCCCTCTAGACGACTTCACACCCGCTTACTCATATGGCAAGGTCTCGATAGTCAATTCGAAGGAAGTGATTTTCATCGAGGGCATCACGCTCAAAGCGACTCGTTTGTTCGGACCTCAACCAAGGGCGACCACGTATCTATGTCTATGGGAGGCGGTCTTACCTCGAATATCTGCATTCGTTTCGCCAGAGATGGCCAAAACAATTGGAATCGCTGTTCAAGCTCTCCTCTACAACTTTGAGGACGTGGACAACGCCCCTACCGAAGTCTACATCCAGAAGAGCGCACCCGATGTGACTTTCTTCAAACTTTCAATCGATCAAACCAACATGGCTCTATTCGTCAATAATGCCATCGCGACCGTCGAACTTCCTGCCGGTGTCAATCTCGACACGAGTACTTGGGCGACCAGGACTTGTAAATCTACACTCGGATTAGTCCTTCCAGAGGTCGAAGTCAGCCTGCTCACTCGACAACCCACAGCACAAAAATGGCTCCCTGTTGCTCAAGCAAGCACAGCGTTGACATTGGATCTATATCGAGCTCCTGATGGATGGCAAGAAGCAGCGCAGAAACAACAAGCATTCATCAGAGAACAGGACGCTTTGACAAAACGTATTTGCTATTTGTACAGTGACGAAGTGATCAAGACCACCGGACATCACGTCCATGGGGTTTACCTACCCGTTCCTAATTACTTTGATGATGAAGACGACGAGACTGAAATCGATGATCTGTCCACACTTCCATCCCTACAAATATCTCAGGACGAACGGGCATCATCACCGGAGGATTCAGATGCGGATGATCCGTCATACAACGCCCCTCAACACCTCCGACGGAGATCAAGATCGATTGCAACGATGCAAGAGAAGGAGGTGATCTCCGCAAGCGAAGAATCGGACACCTCGTTGGAATCAAGTGCTGATGCCTCCGCTTCGGAAGGACAGAACAATATGTATGACATGGCTTCAGCTCTGGCAGGCAGTATCAGACTATTCAAGAGTCTACGATCCCTGCGTCCTAGTGCGTTTAAGCTACCGTCAGAGTCAACAACTCCTCTACCTCAACAACCCGCTGATTTGGTTCATGGAGTCGTTATGGTCATCAAATTGCCGATTGTCACTGTGGATCTGCAACCTGGAGTTTTTGCAGCCTTATCTGCGGTCGCGGCTGATATGAACAGAGAAGTGAGTCCGCACTTTAGCTTGATTCTTTGATTGACGATGATAGATACCTCGACCCGAGTTGCTACTTGACTATCTGCTCAGAGAACATGCAGAGTCCATCGAGAAGACAGGACGTATTCCCGAACCTAAATTGTTTGACCTTCAGATCAACTCGGCTCGTATACAAGCTTCAGCGGAAGGTAAAAATGTCGCGATTGCCGATCTCAGCTTTGATGGCTTCACTGCTAGAATTCGGAATGAACCAACTGTGGAAAGTGACAAGTCAGTCATATCTGTTTCAACTTCTGTTAGACGCGCCGAGGTACTCGTCACGACCTTTGAACAACCCAAGATCTCTCTTCGAGATGCACCAAAGCCTCTCATTCTTCCACAAGGAGGTTGGCCGCTTTTACGATTACTATGCAAAAATACTCGGTTCAGGACGCAACAAAAAGACAAGCATGTCGAAGCGGACGTCTCAATCGACACCGCCGATATTCAAACTGTCACTCCTGTCGTCGGAGTTGTGACTAGGGCTATACACCATTGGGAAGAGGCACTAAACGATTGTCCTCGGGCAACTTGCTCGTCGAGCATTCCGAAACTACTGTACGACATCGTGGTCTCGGCGATGCAGCAAAGCGACGAAGCGTCTATTCCGGACTTTATGACAGAGGGTACCTACGGTCTGCACACCAACGATCAACGTAACATTCGTCGAGACCTTGGATGGAACATGCTTGCCCGTCTTCGACACTGGTTGAAAACCTGCCCTATGGTCATGTCTTCCACCGATCTCACCTCGGACCAAATGGCGAGTTTTGTGTCGCAGGAACTTGCCACGCTGGATTACGACACTGGTGGCGTTGCTCGAGTTGTCCGTCAATTAGACTTTATGAAGAAGGCATTTGGTGACGACGGTGACAATGAAGACCAGAATAATGAAATTCATCCCTCTTTCGCCATATTTCTGTATCTCAACTCCGTCGTCGTACAACATCATGGACGGTTACTCGAGTCGCCTCGCATCGTTACCAGCTCTATTGTCGTTGGGACCACGTCGCTCGGATGGGCGAAGAGCATGGTGTTCAGGAATGAACGACGGGTGAAACATCTTCGCATGCTTTGCGCTATAAAAGACTTAGATGTACGGGCTTACAACAGTCTCCTTTTTGCACTCCATCGGATCGTGTCGTCGACCATCAAGCCTGTAACCACCCCCGACGACCAACGTCAGGATGAGTCGCAGTCCGCCACTACGTCTGACTCCAACGACCCATTGGCCTTCGCTATCAATTTGGACCTGGGTAATGCCACTCTCAACATCGTAGGAGGTGGTGTTCGTCTGCGTACGGTGTTTTCCAACGTTCAGTCGAGAATGACAGGCAGCAAGAACGTCGCGATTGATCAAGGTAATCCGGTTAAATCCGCACAAAAGACCATCCATCTTCTTCTAGGCGTTATTGATGCGGCTTTGCTTCAACCCACTCGAGGACATGAGCTAGAATTATCGCCCCAAGATCGATTGGCGATCTTGGTTCATGCCGATGACTTGTCCTATGTGACGGATCAACATTACGCCCCGGGTAGGGCAACGCAGCGATGCATTCTCGGAGCCAAGCATCTTGACATACAGTCACGCCCTTTACCCATGAACTTTATTGATTTCGCCACGAATTGGAAAGAAGAACATTACCCACATTTCCAACCAGCTATCGAAGACTTGATATCGCTATTTCGGTCACGTAGCACTAGGATATCACCACCGTCTAGTGAAAGACCGCTGACCGTGATTGACCTTTCACTCGGCTCGGCGCATATACAAATCAGGGCGGCACAGAAATTGTATCTCAGATGGGAAATTGGTAAACTATACGTCAATGAGGAGAATGTGGAAGGTCGACATCGTTTTGGCATCAAGCTGGAACCTCAAATTGTCGGGGCGTACTTAGAAGAAAATCTCACGAAGGCTACCACAGGAAAGAAGACGAAATCGAAGAAGCAAGACTCGTCCGCTCTTCGTTTACCTGCGCTCAACATGACAGGGGAGTACAGAACTGGCACCGAGCCAACACTTACCACAATCATCAATGTTGGGTTTTTCACGGGTATACTCAAGCCTGCTATTCTCGATCGTCTACTTTCCCTCCACCATCGTCTTGCGGAAGAGATGGTGAAAGTTGTACAGCAATACCAGGAGACGATACAAAAGATGTTCCCTAGTCCTCCATCACCAGATCAGCTAACGAATGCCGATGCTCAACCTTATAGGCTGCGTTTAGATCTACGAATCGCTGTCTCTGGGATCCGCTTTGGATTACGAGCTGATGACGTAACAACTACTCTTCTCTTTGAAGCGCTCAATCTCGAGGGTACCGCGTCGAACGTTACTGGAGCAGATATCGATCTCCGTTGGGGAGCTAAAATCAAGCATCTTGGGTTATCCCTGGGTCATTTGGGTCATGAAGCATTGTCCGAATCCGAACAACCAATGCGCAAATATCGCTCAGCGTATTTGGTCTGCGACATGGATGTCGAGGAGCATCCAGATGGTTCCGTCCGAGCTTCCCGTCTTACTGTCAACCTTCGACAAATTCACACGGTCATGCACGTCGCGGCGCTTAGTGAGATGGCAGATCTTATTCAAAGTTGGTCGTCCGACATTCATGTGTTATACGATCACAGGGGCGAACAAGTACAAGAGGTCAAGAAGCAAACCACTCAAATCTTGAAGAAGTTTGAATCACCCGAGAAAGAGACTAAAACTGTCGCAAGTTGGTTCTCCACGAGATGGTTACGAGTCCGAGTGAAAGGTTTCGGCATTGCAGTACCACTGGTGGACGAAACGACTATCGATCTGCAAACCATCAGAGGTACATCCGTCCCCGCCCTACTTTTCTCCGTCGGGTCTGTCGAATTCAGTAACAAGCGTAATGAGACAGCCCGTTTTCAAATGCAGGATATGGCTTTACAGTTTGTGGACAGGTATGTCTTTTTGGTAGGAGAAATAATCTCGGCTGATATGGCAGGTTCGATCAAAGTAAGACAGAACATTTCGAACAGGGTACAGGAACGGGAGACAACCATATGACCTTACCTTCCATCATCAGTGAAGCACAAATGTCCACTTCAGCTGATCAATGGACCGTCTTCGCTCATTCCACTGCAACTAACTTCAAACTCTCCCTAGCGCCAACTGTTGCCGATGGAGTTTTTAAGCTCATCGATCTGTACGAACAAGGCAAGCATCGCATTGCTGAGATTGAAAAGCAATACCGTTCTGAGCTTGTCCGGAATAATGCTTTGGAATCAGTGGTCAACAAGTATGAAGACCAAAGATCCCCAACTACCAGCCGACAACAACGAGTGGTTATTCGGTTGTCTTTCGTGTTTAACTCCGGGGTGGTGATCTTCAAACGATTGCCCTCTAGAAGGTCGACACATGATGTGTTGGACGATTTCCGGGGTAGACGGACGGAGAGTCGGGATACATTTACATTGCCCAGTGTCTCTGCATGGGTTGATTATGCCGGAGCAGATGATCACTCGCAAGGTAGTGAACACGAGGAGGATGCCGGTGTTCTCGTCTTCAACATGGTGAGTCAATCATCCCAATCTAATACAAGGAGACAACTGATGACTTAAGGCTGTGCATGAGAGTGAAAATACTCTACGTCCATCCATTTTACCATTCTTTATCGATCTACAAGAACGTATCGAACGTCGGCCTAAGGCTTCTCGTCGACGGGTACGACAAGAAACAAGTCGACCTGAGATGCCGACCACATCAATTAGTCAAACAGCAGTCGTAGCTCAGTCCGAACCGAATCGACCTGAAATGCCCGCTTCCAGAAGTACGCCAATACTCCAAACAAGACCGGCAACGCCGGCACAACGTGTTCCTCACGCAACTCCAGGTTCACTGACCATTTTATCATCTAGATCTGGCTCGGAAAGGATCCGAGTTAGCGTGACATTGCGTATCGACAAGTCGACCCTTCGATTTTCATGTGAGCCCGATTCTGATGCCTTTTTGGCGGTTCGATGGGATTCTGGAGGGTTCATGGCCAGTACCACGTTGGGTGGTTCAGAAATCATGACAGTGGCTGGTTCCGTATCTGGAGTGACCTCGGAACTCAGTCATATCTATGCGGCTCCTGGTCGGAGCTGTATGGTCGCCAGTGCGAAGGACATGGCCTTTTCCCTCTCATATACCCGTTCAACATCTCTACACCCACCAGGACTATCTATTGTATTCGATACAGAAGTCTCATCCCAATTCCGTCTAGACGCATACAGCGTGTTCCTCATTTTCACAGCAGTCTGGATCGACAACATACCTGGACTCAAGAAGCTCGGACAAGCACCCGTGGAACCTGTCGCTCCTATTAATTTCATGCCAACTCCACCCAAACTACCCATCGCCGCGTTGTTCAGATTCAGAAGTGTCACATTCGACGCAGATATCGTTGTATCTCGTGCCAAGCTGCAAATGACACCCATTGTTATACGCTCCTTGTCCAACGGAGAACAACTAGAACTCGATATACACGTGGGTGTGACGGAAATCATTGCCACTGGGGATATCTCGGGTGATGTGCGGAGTGAACGTTTATCCTTCAACACAGTCCGAAGATCATCAAGAGCAAGTGATTACTCTAAGGCTACCGTTCTGGCAATGAGTATTGAGGGAGGCGATTTGTCCGCGAATATGTCTCTGGATAAGAAGAATATTGTGAGATTGCATTTGGCACCTTCCACTGTCACTCTTTCGGATGATTGGAAAGCTTTCATGACGGATCATCAAGCTCAAGTCGATCTAGCATTTGTTGTTGCGGCTGGTCAATTACAAGGTGTCTTACGTCTCCTCGAACTGCCTCGATTGTTAGGATTATTTTACCGTATTTTCGATACTGTCGAGCGACAAAACAACATCGCTATTCAACGTTCGGCAGAATTTAAATCTCGAGAGCAACGAAAGAATACTGAACCAGCTCCTGTGACCGCTGCCATTGCCCAAACTGCCCGTCGCGCGGGACTCAGCTCAAATACGACTACACATATAAAAACATCCCAAACGATGCGTTTTGATCTGAAAGGAATTGACATTGGAGTCTTCAACGAAGATCTGGATGATGGACATGTTGCAGACTTTTATCGTTTCCTCGTTGGACAAGTACAAGCCGATCTCAAAAGAGAGTGGACAAAGGAGCATTTCCCAGAACGAAAACTCAGTTTACTGGTCACATATGTCAGATGGGATACGAGTGATGGTCAACGAGCTGCGAAGTTTGAGAAACCGGATATGACGGCGAAACAACTTATCGACCGAGCTATGAGACAAGGTAGACGTGAAGTTGCATCTCTTCCACTTATGGTGAGTCCCATTTTTCCTTTTTTGTTTGACAGACCCTTATGATCAGACTCTGACCATGACTTCCGTTGAACTCCCCTCACCACCGACTTTGGAATTTGACTTTGACTTGACATGGGGAGATACGGATGGTGATTTCGCCATATTACCCAACTTTCTCGAATCCGCATATCAAGGATTCAAGAAGCTCGATACGGATCTTCGAACTCAAAAACAGTCGAGGGAATTCGGTTCCAAAGGTCCTGGTAGATCCTTATCACTTCCCATGCCTGATAAGCATGCTCCTCTGGTGGAACCTGTACCTGAGTTGGTGTACCGTCGACGTGGTGGAGATCAAGCGAATAAAATTCCCATTCCAAGGTTCAAGTTGTTAGGAGAGGCAACGACGGAAGCGGCGAGATTGGTACCGAGATTAAAAGCCATGTCGGCGGAATTACCGTCGTTAAGTCATCGTATCGTCACGTTACAATTAGAGGAGGGTATGGATCTGTGAGTTGTTCGTCATGTGTTATGGCGTTTACTGATATATAGATTGTTGAAGCTGTATGAGAAACAATTGCCGGATGGACCGGACTAGATCACATGTGGGAGTCATGGACAATCGAAACGAGTATAGCATTTTGAGTGGCATCAAGGCAGGAAGTGTTGTTGTACTTCGTAAGTCGCTTTGTGATATGAGTTGACAATGCGGACTTCTGACTGTTGACACACTGATCAACAGCCTGACATACGACTTGTAACTCGAGAGATGACACTTCTCTCATTGGCCAAAGGAGAGCCCCCTTACTTACGCGTTCATATATACTCATCCTTTCTTGACAATGATATGAAGCCTTCCTCGTTTGAGAGCAGATGGTTAATGATGATGTCAACTCTCACATCCTTTACGTTGTCTGACTTTTGCGACTAACGATCCTTTCTTCCTGAATGGGGATGACTACGAAAGTCTCAGGCTGACTCTCCGTATATAACTCGTGATTCACCTGTGATCATTTCATCATATCGATTTCTTTGCAATACCTTTCTAAACAGCTTTGAACACAACTAGTCTTCGGACGGTGACATTTCAAGACACGACTTTGACAATTACTTTTCGACCAAGATAGTACGACCACTCACCAAGACTAGATGCCGTACACAAGATCCGACGGTGTAGACGTTATCGATTTTGCCTATCTATCCAGCATCTACCAGGCGAAAGTGAGACAGGCTGCTTATGGTGTTGACTCTGGATATGTACATGGATCTGATTACGCTCCTGTCTCTGACTCGGGAGAGGATACCGAGAAACAGCTTGAGCAAGGATATGAGGCGTCCCAGGATGTATTGTCATGGGCTAGAGAGAGTACAGGTCAGTCGTTTCCTTAAATCTGTCCCTTTTTAGATATTCCACTTTTTTTCTTCCCTGTTTTTGCTTACCCGCTCTTCATGTCTCTATATCTTCACTCTGTCTTTCATCTGCTCGAATTTTCCAACAGAGTGCCAAACATGAGTGAAGCTGATAAGATAGAAGTCATCCCCCAAGCCATTCGTTATACACTGTCCGTTTTGCACACCATGTCTCTACTGCTAAACCCCGACTTTAATCCACCTCTGAATAAAGGGTCAATCACCAACTTCAATGGTTTTGAAACGAGACGTAATATTGACCTATGGAAAGAACTATTGACAGATGTGAGCGACACCAATGTAACAAAAGATTCTTTTGTTTTTCGTCCTCAGGCCACGGCCGTGGACGATTTAGATGAGTTCTTAGCAACGACTCGTGAGATTATCGACAGGGCCAGTGGGATTCCTGGAGACAGACAAATTCGCTTCAAGAAACTGTTGGAAGAACCAATCCGATTCATGATCTTTTCTGGTAGTCTAACCCAAGGAAATGAGGGAGAAGAAGAAGAAGATTACCCATTGTTCTGGAACGAACTCGAGGAGAATGATAAACGTGAGTGAAAATCCTGTGAAATATACTCTGTTGGACTGAAATTGTAGAATTGCTTAACTCTGGAAAAACGGCAGTGAGTGAAGCTATGAAACGTACCAGGCAAATGTTGAATCCGACAATAATACAAGACTTGATGAACAGGTCCATGCATGAGGAAAAGCTTGATTCTTTGTTCAATTATTTGAATAAGATGACAGCCCAAGTCCTCAACGTTATTCGATCGGCAAGTATTGTGCTACGACGTGATAGGCATGCGGTGGAGGAGCGTGAAACTGCCAAGTCTCGACTCAAATCCACGGGTGATTGGAGGTGGCCTACACAAAGATGGAGAACGGACATCACAAAGTGCATCAAGCAGCTTGAAGACTGTACAAAGCAAATGGGAGTACAGACTACATCGGAAGACTCGGCAACTGTCTGAAAGATTGAGCTACACCAATCTCAGCAGGATAACAATCTCGAGACAGGTGAACCACAAAGATGATGAGGTGATGATGAATCAAATGAACGATGCTATCATGTTGGAGTTGGCATTGCGGACTTCTGACTTTTGACTCACCTATGAACAGCCCGGCATACGACTTATTACTTGAGAGATGACACTTGTCTCATTAAGCAAAGGAGCCGTTCATGCCCGTCACATGCTTCCATTTACACTCATCCCTTCTTACAGTGGCGATGATATTACGCCCAAATGATTGACGATGATGTCAACACTTCTTCCTTTACTTCGTCTGACATGTAGGGCGGACGATCCTTTCTTTTTTTGGGCAAAGGGCCCACAAACATCTCTGCCGGTCTCTTTTGAAGAGATCTGTCAATCCCCCTCTGTATATAACAACACCGATCTTCTGGTGATACCTCTTTCAACAACCCTGTGCACAATTCGCTTCTGAACAGCAATATCTCAACGGCACAACATTGAACAACACTCTTGCTAATTTGAGACAGTGTAAGTATCTTCCAAGACAAGATGTCATACATAGATCATAAAAATATTGAAGTCACCGACTTTGCCTACCCATCCAGCGTGTACAGGGCAAGGTATGAACAACCCGGTTCTGTCTCTGATGCCGGATCTAGCTCTGATCCAACTTATCGTCTTACTTTCGGCGAAAAAGGCGGAGAGTCTAGTGATAACCAAACACATCAGGTCGTCCCTGCATCAACCCGGACTAAGGAAAAGTAGGTGCGTGATGAAAGTATCATATCCCCGGGGTACCCTCCACCTCTCTCCTTCTGGGTGTCTTCTCATCTTCTGGTTATCCTGCGCTTTGCCTGAAATGATATCAACATGCCCAACATGATAAAGCTAAGAGATAGAAATGTTGTCCCAAGCGGCTCTTTGCACATTGTCCGTATTACAAACAGTTTCCCGCTTGCTAGTTCCCCAAGAGCTTGATCAAGCTCCAAACAGAGGGTCAATGACCAACTTCAATGGGTTTCAAACGAGACGTAATGTTGTGGAATGGAAAAACCTCTTGACAGATTTTAGCAACATCAACAATGGAGAATTGACTGTTTTTTCATCCACAAGCGTTAGCCATATCAGATTTGAAAGATTTCATAGTGAAAACTCAGCCAATTATTCCGTCAGCCCAATATTCGTTGAGAGCATACGAAGTGGATGAAGAACTTTCCACTAACATTCTTAATCATCTTGAGGGAATATTCAAAAAACCTAATAAATGGATATTGGACCCCGATTCACTTGCCCAAGGACGTGAAGAAGAGTTTACATATACATCGATTTGGGATGATCTCGGAGATGATGACAAGGGTGAGAGGAAATCGTTTTCAAATGAAAAAATATATATACTCTAGCTGATTGATGATTTAGATTTGTTGAATTACGGAAAACAGGTGGTGTGTGAAGCTATTAATCTCACTAGGCAATTGTTAGATCCGACAATGATACAAAACTTGATGGAAAGATCTGCGGGTGAAGGAGGAGAAATGAACTCTTTGCTCAATGAAGTGCATGGGATAACGGACCACGTCGGTACGCTCCTTGGATACGTTACCCATTTGGTGGGATTTGAGAGAGGTTTGTTGAAGGAGCATGATACTGCAAAAGAAGAATTGCGTTCGTGGGGTGAATGTAATCGGCCTTCACAAAAATGGAGGGATGGGACCATAAAATATATCGATCAGCTTGAAGCCAATATAGAGAAGCTGAGTGTACAGAGGAGTAACTCGCAATATGGTCTGAATCAGTGAGCTATGTCAATGTCAGCTGGATGACAACTCGAGACAGGTGAACCACAAAGATGATGAAGTGATGATGAATCAAATGAATGATGATATCATGATAATAGATGAGCATGTTTTTAGCATTGAGTGATCATTGTTCACCAATGCCTTCCAAGCGCCACCTTGTTACTCGTCTTTCTGGTCCATTTCTCCTTTTTCTGACTCACGATCCAAGTAGAGGAATATGTCGCTGATAATTAGTTGGATAAGCAGCGTAAACCCTATACTGGTCGGATGTGCGGATTTGATTTCTAAGACGCAATCCCCCAATCCTCAGGAAAGATGTTATTTCCATGTTCACCGTATCGATCGTAAGACCAGTCAATTTCCATGAGGTTTTGAGAAGCAGATGTTTGTTTCAGAGAATGATTGAATCATGTGCATACCTTGATGCAAATAACTATGCAATATTCAACAACTCCATTCTATCCATTTCTAACGCCTCACGAGTCATCACCACATCCCTCGCTCCTCCTCTGTCTTTAGCGTCCATTTCAGCCAACAAAGCAGGGACGGCTTGAGCGTATGTCGGTGGTAAGAGAGATGCTGAAGCTATGTTTCCTAATCGAGGAGGAGAAGAGAGGTTTATAAATTCGCTTTGAACTGGTAATTTGACTTGAGCGAGTTTAAGAGCTGTTCATGAGTTCGACGATTCGTTTTGATACCACGTGAGAAGTCATATGAGAAAATCAAATGAAAGAATAAGAAGAACTCACCTTGCCTCGCTATTTCCTCCCTTATACCCCCACCTCCAATTTCAAAGATAACTCTTCCGACAGGAACCCTACAAGCCCAATATTCAAAAGTACCCTTTCCCTTCCCCATCCTCGTTTCGTTACCCTTGACACAAACTGGAGTATCGGGGAAAACTCTTAAATACACTTCGGCACCTTTGACAGGTTTGATCTTTCTTTTCAAAGCTGCTTGAGCTGCACCTAATTGAGCGGCGGTTATACGTGTCGAAGCTAGGATACGAATACCGAAAGAACCATGTTCTAATGTTGTACCTTTTAGTGAACCTCCCTGTTTGTTAGTCTCTAAACGATACCTGAGACTACTTTTGATTCTCCCTTCAAACATTGACTATCTTCTGCGATTCCTGTTTTGTAACAGATTACTCGCCGAGATAACAAAATGTCCCTAACACCGAATGATCATCATAATCGCAGTTCAATAACTCCAGGGAGTATGATCTAGTATTTCATGGGAAGACGAGGAAATGAGGAAAGAAGGTAATGAGGGGACATACGGTAGGTACACCTGGTAAACCTTTTTGAGCCTTTTTATATTTCGTCTTTTTTGGCGCTAATTGACCTCTGAACCTGACTTGGTTTCCCATTGAGGAAGAAGTTGAGGGTAATGTAGCTCTAGATGATGTTGCTATAGAAGATGGTCGCAGGAAGGTACGTATGGCCGAGAACATTGTATAGAGGGGGGTATTTGTACTTTGAAGATGGTGCATGAAGGTGAGGAGGGAGTGTAGGAAGGTTCGTTAGGGAAGGAATCCCGCCTCATTCGGGATTAATCGGCGTTTCGGACCTTGCTCCCTTCGGACCACTCAAGTCACAGATTACAGACGTTGTGAGTTGAATCGTAGTATTCTCAAGCAGCAAACGAACAAACATGTCTTATGTAATAGCTGGAAAGGCCATAAAGGTGAGTAAGTTTTCTAGCAGGGCGGCGAGATGCTGATGGTCAGAACGAATATCTGTGAGCTTTTCTCTCTCTTCCTTCCCAATCGTCGTCGAATCACCACATATTTGATACAGCCGGATGAACAAGAAGAGTGAAAGAAGGCTGGTCACTGGCAAGATGACTTTCCTGTTGGAAGTTTGCTTCGAAATTACAAAAGGTCCTCATATCATAACTTTGGAGTTTGGGCGGAGTGGAAGAGGTACATCTGGGTCACACAACACAAGTTCCGACCTCTGGCTTCTCATGGGAAGGATGGGACCTCGGGGGTAAAAGTAAAGTATGAAGAGACGAGGCTTTGACGTATACTACACACAGACATTAAAGACGAAGATGGAAAAGATCATCCCAGAATATACAATGACGTTGCTCACTTTAAGCGCTTTGGGAACTATCTTCGCTGCTGTTGGAGCAGCAGTAGTTTCATCAGGTGGTAGTAAAAAATCTTCTTCCACTATCCCTCCTATTGCCGAAACGGTGAAAAGTGAATCTAAAGAAGAAGCTGATTTGTGAGTTTTTTTTCCTTCGTTCATTTTGATTTTTCATTCACCTCCTCCTTTCACTTTTGTTACATTCGTTTCTCACCAGTCGCTCCATAATCTACTTGGTGAGATTTGATCATACGTCTCTCTAATTTACTTTGTTGAGATCTCACAAGATGCTAGAGATTGGATATTGGGTCATGATTGGAATATTGGGTCCTGATTGGAATATCGGGTCATGATTAGAATATTGGGTCATGTCATTCAGAGATATGATGAAGGATGTCCCAGGTTATGGCTGATTTGTAGTATTCAACAATTCGTCGCTGAAGCGGAAAAGGAAGAAAAGA
Source organism: Tremella mesenterica DSM 1558 (assembly GCF_000271645.1). Taxonomy (NCBI): domain Eukaryota; kingdom Fungi; phylum Basidiomycota; class Tremellomycetes; order Tremellales; family Tremellaceae; genus Tremella; species Tremella mesenterica. The sequence continues at coordinate 3,644,442 of NW_006711225.1, forward strand.
AACATTAGACCATAGGTTGAAATAGCATGATGCACCGCATATCATAATTCTCGTCTTACCCATCTCCCCCGGGGTTTCAGGGTATTTCGACTACATATTGTATTGGCTTTTGAGGAAAGCTTCGAATTGTGTAGGGAAAGAAAGAGCATTGACTTCGAACCGAATCAAGAGTGAGAGTATTGAGGAGAGCAAGAGCACGAGTGATAATGGGGTAACAGTGAGACTAACAATAATCACAACAGCATTGAAGAGAGAGATGTTGCATGTCCTATAAAACAAAGATCACTTCTTATCCGTCGTCCCACCAGTCGCAGCACCACCAGTAAGGAACCCCCAAATACTTCCTTTCATCTCTGCCAATTGACGTTGTTTATCTTCTTCTATCATCCTACTTGTCAGTGACATTCAATCTCACGAACTGAGTAAGGCGGTACTAACCGAGCGAACTCTTCAGCATTATCTTGATAATATTTCTTCTCTAATTGATATTGTTTTTGCGCTTCGGCACGTTTTTGCTCAAGATATGTCAAAGGTTGATCTGAACGTCTTTGACCGGATTGCTGTTGATGAATACAGTACTTTTCCCTCTGACAACAAGTATCTCATCGGAAGTGATTCAGAGCCAAAAGCACCGCTACAAAGTTCTAGGTTAATTCGTCGTGAGATATTTGGGAAAAAAGGTTGACATGTATACTGTGGAATCTGAATGGATAAGATGGGCAATTGTGATGAGGATCAAGAGTAGGGGGTTAGAGGGTGGAGATGATGATGCAGAGAGGGAAGAACTTTTTAAGGAGTATTATCACTTACAGAAGCGACACTTCCAAATAACGAAGTAACCCATCCAGATCCTGCACCAGCTATAGATTTCGGATGTGTCCTTTCCCATTGTTCCAAAGCTAGTCTCTTTGTCTCTGCTTCTTTCTTGGCATACTCTATAGGAATATCTTTTCCTTCGTACGCTTTCAGAACTGGTCGAACATCGGGGGTGTTGTACATTGCGATGGCTGACGATAAGTACACGTCCAATCCTGACGCTTGAATCGTCCTCAATCCAAAAGCG
>NW_006711225.1:3646221-3660390 GCF_000271645.1 Tremella mesenterica DSM 1558
ACTGACATTCAAGAAATGGTATCATATCAACCAATCCATGATCTCCTCTCTCCCCAGTCCACGGCTTGACTATTATAGCGTTGTCAGGTTGTAAAGCAGTATGCTCAGAGTTGGTGTCTAACACGATTACCTTGGATAGATCTCGATTGAGGTATGATAAATCCTGAAGGTTAGACTATACTTTGACTTCCAAAGCGTGATTGAGGGTAGAAGGCTGACTAGATATAGGGCAACAGAGTACAGGTTAGATGAGAAACCGAAAAGGGGACGAGGGCAATAAATGGGATCATGAAGTGCGAGGACTTGAAGGGGAGTAGAGGTACTAGAATCAAGATTAAACATACCTTGACAACTTTACCATCGACATAACGAGTCGACTCTCTGAACAATTTGTAAGGTAAGTAACTAGTAAAAGGGTCAAGTTTCTCTGCTACGGGTGCGGCAGTCTATGATGTCAGCTCAAAATCCATCCCCACCTGTCCATCTTCCGCCCACGTTGACTGTGATCCACACAAGGTTTCAACACACATCAAAGTCAGCAGACACTAAAAGTGTGCGAGGAATTGGGAATATGAATCACTTGTGTGAGAGAGAAGAAAAAATATAACCCACGTAAAGAGGTTGAGAAGTGAACAAAACAATTTCATAAAATTGACTCAAATATCCTAAAAAGTAATCCACTCCAGGTCTTTTGGCTGTTCTCCATCCATGCACCCTATCCCAAGTAGAAGAAACTAAAAGTCCCTCTAGATCAACGATCAAAGTGTAAGGTCTTTGATGTGGTGCTGGAAGAGGATCTGGGAGAAGTGTTTTGAATGCTGGTTTATTGAAAACGTCTAACATCTCGGAGAGGTTTGTTTTGAATCTGGTCCAATGAGTAGTATTGGTCTGAACGTTAGTCTGGTGACTTGATTTGATTATCTTAAAGTTTATAAGAGGTTGACTCACCGTCTCACCATCCTTTTGATCTATATACCAAGCAGCTCCCAAACCTCCAATGACAAGACTAGTCATCCCTATCCTCACCCACATTCTACGTTGACGATCGATACTCGAAACATATTCTTTCTTCCCCGCTCTAGTCCTCTGACTCGTTTCATCTTTATCCTGTGATGGTTCTGGTAAAGCAGCCTCGGGGTCGATGTCTAATGAAGGCAATTTGGACAAATCCGGAGTTGTAGGAGGTTCCAATGGGATCTCTGTCGCATTTGAGGGAGGATCGGAGGATGTAGTCTCTCCTGAAGTAGAGGAGGATGAGGAGAAGGAGGTTGGTGTAGATGAAGGAGAGTAAACTTCAGGTTCGAAGGGTGGAGAGGGAATAATGTCTTCCGGGACATTTGGAGGTTTTTCAGCAGGAGAAGGAGGGTCGGAAGGTGAGGAATGACGGATTTTGATTGTGGTGGGGTATGAGGTGTGAAATGGACGTATGGGGTGTCGAGATATTAGATAACGGGTGGATAGACGGAGCATAGTGAGGAGGGTAGGAGAGGATGAGCAGGAAGAAGTACAAAGTTGGAGGAAAGAGAGATAGCAGAGAGTGAGTTGTGGCCGGGGAGAACGGCAGAATTTTCATGGACAATTGCCACCAACTGGGACTGGATCTAGAGTATAGACGGGTGGGATAAGTAGGTCTAGCCACCTCATCACAAGAGCGAATGACTATCCAGACATTGAAGATGCAGACGTGCAGACAAGCCTCATCCTCGTTGTGTTAGTGATTTACCTTCATCTCAAAAGGATGCAAAAATGCCAGTACTTGTAGTGCTGATGAACTACGGACCATCCTCCAACACCTCATACAACACTTTTACCCACTCTCCACATCCAGCACACCCCACAACGTCCACACCTTCTTCTAAATCCTCTCTAGTGATTCTAAACTGACCCGAGCACCTGCATGGATACGTCCAATATTCCACTTCCTTCTCCAGACCCTCAACCTCCTCCTCTTCCCCACCACCTTCATATCCAACCGGCGATTTATCGTGATTTTTCATATCGCAATTGTCGGTGTAATATGGGATAAAATCCTCCAAGGAGACTTGATGAGATATATGTGGACCTTGTTCAGTCTCTTGCCGAGCTACCGATTAGCTTGTATCGGACAGTTACTGATGCAAGGCAAACTCACCTTGACCTTGATGTATGATCAGTGTAGCATCGTATTCCGCCCTTCTGTGAGGATCGGATAGAACGTATTTGGCCTCGTTCAATAAACGAAAATCGATCCTAGTAGACCCATTCTGTGCTAAGAAAGGTCTTTGATTAGAGGCGGCAGGTATTGGGGGGTGGTTCGGACTGGATTTGTCGGGATGATGAATCAATGCTAGTCGTTTATACGCTCGTAAAATCTCGTCAGTCGAGGCTGTTGTGGGTAGTTGGAGTAGTTGATAGTAATCCACATCTTTCCCGATAGGGAGGGAAGTGTGAAAGGGAGGTATCTTGGTCTAGTTGTCGATAGGTCGATGGAGGGTAAAATTAAATTTTTGTCTTTTTTCACCAGGCGTATTGTCTTCTTGTAAGCTCGATGTAAGTCTTATTCGACACCCTCACTTTAAATCTTGCATCTCGACTGTTCCTTCCCTTGGTCTCTTCCTCCCTTACGATACGACCAAGCATTACAACAAGTAAGTCTCTTTTTCTCCTACTCATACCTTGACCGTCTAGAGATGAGAAGATGGCATGATGATGAGTCGTAAAGTGGGATTTCGAAGAGTTCTGAGGGGTGACAAGTCGAGTGGAGGTTGAATGGGTGGCGACTGAAATTTCATCAGTTAAACCGTCGATCTTGTGACGTTTTACTATATCACTCAATGTCACACACCTCGCCCCTTTCGGTCACATCACATTCATATCCCACCCGTGTTTATAAAAGTGCTGATCAGTAGAAACGAACAAAAACAAACATATTTATAGATACTTTTTCGGACTCTTTTCTCTTTCTTTTTCACATTTGTTCAAACTATAAGTGTCATTGGTACCACTTCAACCAATTCATTCTCATATACTCTTCACGTTTTGCCTCCTGTACGACCAATCGTGAGTAATTCATTCTCTTCCCTGTGGCGAATATGTGCTTATCGACAGAAATGAGCGATGTCACTACCAATCCTACAAAAGAACAACAAATACCTCAAGCCGATATCCCTTTGACCGTCCCTTCCTCTCCTCCTAACTCCTTGCAACCTTCTAATCCTCCGAAAGTCAAATCGAAGAAAAGTCGGAAACCTAAACCACGTCGTCGTGTTGCGGCGTCAGACGAGTCGGAAGGTGATCAAGCGTCAGATACAGATGACAATGACACTGACGACGACGCCTCTCTTACCTCAGATGACGAGGGTCAAGAAGGTGACAAACATGTTTCACCAGCTTCTTCTGCTTCGCCACAGAAGACCACTGAGACTTTGAGTAAACCAATATTTGCCGATGCCAAATCTACTACACCTCTAGGATGGACCGATTCGACCGAGCAACCCACCGAAGTTGTGTCCTTTGGCGACTTGAACAAAATTGCGAATGTGGCGAAAATGGAGAATGGGAACGGGAAAGAGAAAAAGGAACGGACAAAGCAGGATGAAGAACGTATTGCGGCTCGAAAGGCCAAACAGAAGGAAAAATCGAAAGCGAAACGTGAATTGAAGAAAAAGGAACGCCAAGCGGCAAAACTAGCAAGCAAGGGTGATTCTCACGTCACCGCAACTACTCAGGCTCATACGAATGGGTCGAAGAATGATCAACACTCAGTCGATTCACTCATCACTCCGACATCCGCATTGACTATCGATAGTTCCATTACTACAATACAGCGGCCCACGTCAAATCTCTCTGCGACCCCTGCCGGACAACCTCGAAACGGAAGAACTAGCAATCGCGAAGTTCAACCTCAAGATTCAGCTTCTAAATCTCGTGGCGGTGGCTTCTGGACGCATGACCAAGGGTTGCCGTCGGAAAGCGGGGCGGTGGGAGAGATGAACGATTTCAGGCAATCGAACGAGTATGGGCGCGGGCGCTTCTTACCTCGCGGAGGTATGCGTGGTGGTTTCCGAGGAAGAGGTAGGGGAATGGCAAACATGTTTAGACCAGGCGAGAACAGGGCACATCAACGATACCCACAAGCAGAGCTTCAACCGCAAGTCTCGAGCGGTGGCGGTTTACGAATGGACGAGTTAGAACGGGAATTGGAGCAACGTGAACGTCAACGAGCTGAAGCCAAGGCAAAGGCCGAAGCAGAGGCGAAAATCGAGATTCCAGAGCAGCCTGTCGAGGAGAAGCCCGATGTACCTAAATCTCAGCCACCCGTGTTGCGCTCAGAGAAGAAGTGGGGACATGAGGGATTCGAAGCACAGCTGGCTACAGAAGTTCAAGTTCCTTTCAATCCTTTTTTACGAGGTAGAGGTCGAGGTAGAAATCAACGTGGATTCCCTCACCTGGCTGGCTTTGGTCCTCATCGACCTTTCCAACCTGTAGCGAGAAACATGATCGCGGCCCAAAACCATACTGAACCCTCACCACTGTCCAAAACAGATTCACTTGTAACATCTCTTCCTGCTGTTGACAAATTTGCTGAAGCGAATTCGACTGCTCCTACCGCTGAGAAACTTCTGGCATCATCTGGTGTCACTATACGTCTACCTGGATCTACGGCAAGCACGACAATTTCCATTCCTACTGCACCGACATCCAGTTCGAACCAGATATCCCAATCCAGGGCTTTGACTGCTCTTCCCTCCACAACATCCGCTGCTCCTTCCCCTCACGTTCCTTCCGTACAACCTGTTCCCTCCGTCACATCCGCCCCTTCCGCTCCACCGTCTTCTACCCTTTCTCAAATCTCACGTCTCCCTCCAATTTCCCAACTTCCTCCCTCATTCGTCCCCGGTCAACCATATCAAGGCTCGACCCATCCTTCCCCTCAACCATATCTCACAGCAAACAACACCGGTTCTCTATCCTCTGGTGCTTTTTCACAACAACACACCGGTTCTTTCCCACCAGCAGAATACTATTCCCCAACTCCACCACTCATATCTCATCCTCATGTTAACCCATATGCTCAAAGAAATGAAGAAATATATTACGCTCAAGAATTTCAACCTCGTTCTTCTTTCTCTGCGCCTGTACCTGTCCCTTCACCACCCATGTTCTTTCCTCAACAATACGACACCAGATCACCATCACCTTACACACCCATGCCTATGAATATGCAGATGCAACAAGGTATCATACCTAATAATTTAACTTCGGAATACTTTGTCCCCGCTCAAAAAGGTCAGAAAATATCAATCCGACGTCCAGTCGATAAAGATAAGGTTGAAACTCAGTATGCTCGTGTTAATTCGATCAATGCGAATGTACAATATCCTTCGACACATTACAACCCTTATGCCGCGGGTCAGAACGGTATGAATGGGAATGGAGTTAATGGGATGAACGGAGGAGGCATGTATTATCAAGGAGGAGGGTATCAAGTCTCAGCTTATGGGTATGAACAATATGATTATTGAGTTGTCGATAACAAATTTGTTGGGATTTGTTGGATGGTGTAAATGTGTAAGTACTAGTAGAAGGGGTGCTCAAGTAAATGCATGTTGATTGGGATTTCTTCTCGTCTTTATACATTCAAAGAATACTTGCATAATTCTCTCATCTTCTTCTTCTAAGATACTCGCAATGAAACCTATGCTATCTCCTTTAACCTCATCATCCCACCCACCCGTTGTCATTTCCCACCACCCATTTTGCTATGGTGTGGGATGTCACTCACGGGAGACGCGTCGGGATCAAAATTCGCTGGGCAGAGTTACGCTTTGACATTCCTTCTCTTCCTCTAACTCTCAAAAGTACCTGTTCTCATGACTTATTGATCTTTTCCAACCCTCGATATAATCGAATAACAAATCAAATACCCACAAACTCTCAACAAGTATAAAGACGACAGACAGTAAAGAAGTGAGGGAAATAACAAAAGGAAACAAAGATGAACTTACCTTCACCCACAGCCGGTTCTTCCAAGTTGACAACTCAAGGGAATTTATGGAGTGAGATATTGAGTGAAGCAGATAGACAGAAAGGTTTGAAAAGGAAGAATGTTCTTTTGTTATGTGAGTTGAACTGTAATTTCTTTTCTCAAAAACTTGATATATCTGTGTGTCACCATTATATCTATCGAATGATCATCGATCATTGACCATTGAAATATCTTCGTTGTTATTTGTCACTTGACACTTTGCATATCGTCTCAAACCATTTAGAAGATCATATACCCCTCATTTTTTGTTCTTTGATTTGTTTCTTCATTCTGGTCAGGAGATACGTCTACGAGTCGGGTTTTTGACATCTGTATCATGTACTTTTGACTCGGGTTGCTCATACATTGTCAACTACGTCTGTGTCTTGACCTCGACTTGGAGGTTCATCGTTTCATGTAATGTCATAACGTCTCTATCGTGACATTTGATTCATCGATTCATACACTATCATCACGTCCTCGATAAGTTCGAGAAAGGTGGAATTTTCGGTTAGGATATGTAGACTTACGATTAGCCGAAAAACATCGTGGAAGACGATTTCTGTTAGATAAATTATCTTCAACAATATCCAACAAACATAAACCGAGGAAAGTTTCAAAGACCACCGCTTTGGCATTGGGGTATGAAGTTTTAGAAATGAGGGATGAAGGTGATGAAGGTAAGTTTCGTTCTTCGTATGAGACTTCATCTTCATGCTCTCTACCTTTTCACGCCTGCTCGTACGTTTATATCTGTTATTCTTCCGTTCCCACTAGAGTTTATGTGGATTGTGCGTACCTATTTCATGATTTGCACATCCGAGTATGACCATGTTCATGTCATCCTCCGCAAAGAGGACTGGATGTTGAAGGAAGTGAGTTAGAGAGATAGCTCATGGTTAGAATCAGCACCACCTTTATCAGTCTTTTACCCACCTAGCTCAGCTGAAAACCTTTTGAAATTGGTACCTGCTTCATTACCACCAAACTCTTTGCAAGATACAGCTGTTGTCATTCTTCTCGATTGGACCAAGCCGTCTTTGATGGTATGTTTCATCTCTGCTCCGCCCTTTCACCTGTAATTGTCAACGCTCTACGGCCCACTTTGGGTCCTCATGTACTTCGCGCCGGGATCATAAAGCAATGCTCATGCTCCAGGTCCGCGAGCTGCTCACATGGCTAGCATGGATAGACAAATGGGTCGAATCATCAACCGAGCAAGGCGAAGCTGAAGAAATGCGAGACAGACGTATGTCTCCTCCAAGGACTACAGTGGCACAAACTGACTTTCAGTCCAAAGTCACTTGCAGCATTACTCTGAGCCTGCAACATCGACCAGCTCTGGCCTGGCGGCTTATGGCGCAGGACCATTATTACCACTTGGTCCGGGGACGTTGACTCTGAACCAGTGCGTCTGATGTGCTTTCAGAGGAGAAGCTGATAGGACAGACTTGGTATACCCATTGTGGTGGTTTGTACGAAAGCAGATCTGATGGATACTGTAGGGGACGAGATTGGGATGAAAGGTGCTGGATGGGAAGAGAGGACGGATTGGATACAACAAGTTTTGAGAACTCTGTGTCTGGCGTGTGAGTCTTACGATACTGATGACTCCATTCTTGCAAACGCCCCATCCCGTGGCTTGGTGTCTACTGGACTTAAGAAGTCATGAGGGATCCTTCCATCGCCAGCTCGGTAATCAAGTCATGTGAGACTGAGCTGACTAGCAGACGGCGCAGCTTTATTCTATACTGCACCCACTCAACCTCAAACATATACCCTCCTCCGTACTTACCTCCTTCACCGTCTCTACACCACCCCTCCTTCTCTTCACTCGCCCACAGAATCAAATACCCCTGTTCCCACCTCTCGATTCCCATTCCCTCATCGGGCCAATGTTCTGGATAGAGACGCCGTGATGGTCCCCAGTGGGTGGGATTCATGGGGTAAGATTAACGTCTTGCGCGAGGGTTTTGATCCAGCTCGCGTTGCCAAAGCTTGGGAAGTTGGGCTAAACAGAGCTGCGGAGGTAGCAAAGGGAGAAACCAAAGAGGTGGAAGATGGTGAAGAGGAAGATGTGGAGGATTTATGGGAAGGAATGATACCTGATACTGAGAGAGGTCCGAAGGTGAGGCATCAAGTCTCTCTCATCCTCTTGCCTGACGCATCTTGATCTCAAAAACACTTTCCATCTTCACCTCACTTGACCACTCAAGAAGTTCCTGTCGGCTGAGAGGCTACTTTCAAAGAGTTCATCTCTGCTTCTTTTAGAATATGCCGAATCGCGAGACAAGCTCCAACCTTGGCCAATTGGTCAAGTAATGAAATATTGACTTTCTATACCAAAAATGAATAATTGCTCACGCTTAGCCTTCAACAAATACATCAATAACCACCACAGTCGAACCTGAACAAAATTTCCTCTCTAGACAATTAGACCTCCTCATGCGTGATCCTAATAGATTAGATCCTCGACAACAATTCCGTTCAGCCCTCACGGCATCAGCTTCGACCGAAACTGTCGGTCCAAATCTGACACCTTCGTCATCCGGGGGGACTTTCTCAGGTATGGGAGGAGTCGTGGGACCTATGGGTAATGGGGGATTGAACTTACCTGGAGTAGAGAAGGTTATCAATGAGATGGGAGGTTCTGCTGAAGAGTTGAAAGAAAAATTTGCGAGGTTGGGAAGGAAGGTGAGTCATATTTATCATTTGATTATCTTTACGTCTGAAATCCAATATTCTTCTTCCAATATTCTTCTTTTTTTCCTTGATCGGTAAGACAAGATACCTATTCTTCAGATAAGTCGACACCTGACATCTGACGCCTGGTCATATGGGTGACGCGGTGGAAAGATAGAGATAGAAAGCTGGTCGGACATAGTGTTCCCCCCCTTTTCTTGAGGCATTTGATTTTCACATTTCACGAGTGTCATGTTGCGGAAGAAGAAAGAGTTAATGCTGAGAAACAGGACTCCACTCGTCCTGGTGGACCACTATCACCAGGTTCGAATCCCGGAGCTGTACCTAACGAAGCTTTGCACAATTTCGTATGTCCCTCTCTTTCTATCCTTCTTTCCATACATTCTTCCTACTACCAAAGCCGCATATTCAAAATCTCAAACAGATTGATCTTTCTAATTGCAAGACTCTCTCCTTCGCTATGAGACAATCTGAATATATCCGATATCTGTGTACGCTGACGATCAGTTTCAAGGTCTCCTAGCTACCAAAGGCAAAACCGCCACTCCTTCCAAAACACCCTCTCCGGCACCTCCAACAGAATGATTAAATGATCATGACGTCCTAATGACATTTGCATGTTTATGCATAGTGGTATGACCTGATCAATTTCATTGTTCGTACAATAAGAGAGAACGTGTAGTAGTTGAGATTAGACGTTCCATCGTCTACCTATAAAAACAAAACCTATTGCACTACCTACACAACAGATAGCAGAAACGTAGAGGGTTGTTCGGAAACAATGAGGACCGTAACATTGAGTAGGAGAAAGTTGTTCCGCTTGAGATTCAGATATGAATGCGTAGAGGTACTGTGAGTCAGTGAAACATTCTTGACTTTCTCAGTGATTGGAATATTCTCTTGACTCAAGGTGCAAGGGTTGTGGTTGAGCGTACCTCTGCTTTCATGTCGGTTTAGGATCTCGTTTGGGAGATGACGATGATAGATGGTTATTTTGATGAGTCGGGTAAGAAAGTGATGGGAAGAGGAAAAAAGATCACTCACCGAGAATAAGACAGAACCGAGAGCAGCGAAATAAGATACCATACCCCATGCCAAACCGAAGTTTGTGGGACCAAAGTGGGCAGAGACAATCGCGGGCTGTGTTGTAATTCAGCATTTGTATTCGTCCTCCATATCTCCCATGACGACGAATCATATGTCCTTCGATACACACGAAGAAAAAGACGAATGGCTAGGAAGTAATATGAGTACTCCTGGGTGGGTAACCATGACATGATGAATTAAGACGAGGTAGGGTAAAGAGGTAAGGTCAAAACTCACGGAAAGAGTGAACAAAGATCCATACAATGCTCCAGTCCCAGCACTTAAAACCCAAAGACCTCGCTCAGACTCCAACCAACCAGCTGACCAAGCGAAAACACCAGCCAAAAGAATACCACATATCCCTGCGTATACCGATCGAGATACAATGACAGGTTTTTGTCTTACGAACAAATGTGGTGGGATATCGTCACTTGAACTTGAACCTGACCTTGAATCTGGTTCTCCGTCAGGTTTGTATGCCGGATTTGGGATAGCTACGAGTGGTGGGGATAATCTATCCGCTATGAAACCTGTTAAAAGACGTGAGATAGTTCCAGAGAAAGAAAGTATGTAAACGTGTTTGTTCCTTAATGACAAAGCTGATGGTTGTGTGAGAATGGTAAATTGCGATAGGAATGATATTGATGAAGAAGGAGTGAGGGATGTTGTTGATGGAAGTAGAGAAGTGAGAATAGAACCGATTGAAGCTATTATAGTTTCACTCTGGCTTCATCAGTCTTACCATTTCTGATACTTGTATTCTACTGGTGATAACTGTTAAGTGAATGGTGAAAGGTGAAGGTAAGAAGAGAAAAAAAACATACCGGACCGATACAAAGTGCTAAAACCAATCCAAATACCCAAAAACCTTCCCAATCTTTGAACAAACCCCATGCTGTCCATTTGATTTCTCGACCAACTTCTTCTATCTCTTGTAAAGCAGCATCAGGTCCACCGATGAGAAGAGGAGTTCTTTCATCGAGATGTAAACTTTGACTGAGAAATTCGCCATGAAAACTTTGCATCAGAGGTGATGTCGGTCCGAGATTAGGAGAGTCGGGTAATGAGTTAGAAGGAGGGATGACACGCATGAACAAAGCTGCGAAGAGGTTTACAGAGGGGGAAAGAATACCGAGGAAGATTAGAAATTTTCGAGGGTCTAATTCGGAGGATGAGGAGAATATGGGTAAAGAGGAGAATGAAGAGAGGACGAGGGATGAAAGTCCAAGTAGGGAAAGAGGGACAGAAAGGGATAATGTGGGGTGAGAAGGGAAGGATAATGAAGCTTGTAGTAAGTACACTTGAAACTTCATTTTCTTTAATTCTCAAGTCGTAGTACTCCAAACGAGAATTTCGACGTTGCGGAGCAAGTTGAGTGAATTGGAAGATGAATGAGTATGGGAAGGGAAGATACGAGAAACGTACCACATGTCAAACATGCGAAATAAGATCCAACAGTCGCCGCTCCGACACAAAAATACGCAGCTGTCAACCATAGATGAGCATACGTCGCTCCAGGTTCTAAAGTCGACAATAATACGGCGAAAGATAAATAACCTAATGCTGCTAGAGCGGCTGAGACTGCTGAACCTCTGACCCACCGTCAGCCGTCAACTTGCGTTGTGACGCAATACTCACACTCTCACTCCATAACGATCTGTCAGAGAACCCAATGGAGCAGCCATAATGTATACTCCGAGAATACCTCCCACAACTATGGTTTGAGCTTGTGAACCAGTGAGACTGAGTTGTTTGGCTACGACTGGGCCACTTGGGGTCAGCTTTGAGTTTTGATTCACATCATTCCACACTTAGTTTGTTCAACCGCAGCAAGATCCTTGGATATTCGCAATCCACAGACGAGTTTGGTCCACAGCATATGATATAACATGCTAAGGGAGTTAATTGCAGAATGAGAGTGACCAGCGTATGACGAGGTAAGAGGAGTGAAAGTGGATAAAGGCAAGAGGTGATAACTCACTAAGTCGGCCAGCAATACACACCATTCGCTTGACAAGCAGATAAGGTTATACTGAGACAAGTAAGTCCTATCTGCCATCGTCTAGGCAGCTCAAACTGTCTTAATGAAGAATACCATCTTCTTTTCTTCTCAGCCAGTAATTTATCAATGTCAGGTGGCAAGAGTGAATCATCCGATAGGGCAGATAGACTACCTCGTTCGGTGTCATACACCACGGTTGGCAGTGGTGGGGATCGTGATGTAGACATTGTCTCTTCTTGCCTGATAGACTTTAAAGCAGTTTCGTGATCGGTGATACCCGTGAGTGGAATATATGAGGTCAAGAGGAAAGGTGGAAGAAGGAGAGATTAATCATCGTCATTTATAAGTTACTTAGGTCACTTTCGTTTTCCACCGATCGCATCTCGTCCCATCATGAAACCTACTTAATCCTCTCACCCTCTTCTCTTCTCTCATAACCTCATCTTCTGTTTGGTAGCGCTGAGAGCTGTGGGAAGATTGTCAAGGTTGAACCAAGATGTCAGCTCCACCAAGTGCAAAGCGACTTCATCCACCTCAACCCTCTCAATCACCTCTACCACCTCTAGCCGCACCTCAACCAAGGCTCATACTCATCGAAGCGAATTATGAGGACAAGTTAAGGGGTGAGTCTAGCTTTTCAGACTTCTCACATTATCTATCCACTCAAAGTACCCCAACTTTATACACGGTCTCGTCTCTTCACCATTATTGGTGGTTCAAACTGATGAGTAGAACAATACATCTCGCTGTTAATGATCTGTCGAGAGCTCGAAGCTGTACGTTACCAAATCCTGACCCCCATCCTCTTTCTGCGTAAAACTCAATATTTTTATATTTGACATGCTTCAAACCTCCATTCTCTCTCTTTCAAAACCACAAGTTGGTCTATCCGATGCCCAACTGATCTTTCGTGATAGCGGGATAAAGTATATGATCTTAACCTCGCCTTCACCCCCTCTTTGCTCGAAGTTGACTTGGTCAATGTACGTACTCAGCTAAATAAACAGGAAAACAACCTCCTCGCTCATCGTCATGGACACGCTGTCCGACGTGTGGAGAAACTTGCTCAAGAGCAAATTGATAAAGGCCAATATACGAATCCCTGGTAAGTTTTCTTTCTCTTTCACATTTTCCTCCTTCCCTTCTACATACAGTCTTATCGTCCCTCCCGAAGATTCATACATTTAACTCTATCCTGGGCTCATACCTTAGAACGACCGATAATGGATTTTCCATCTCAAACTTTCATCTAAATATCATGATGTATCATTGGAACAAAAAACCTCACTGTCTCTCCTCTCTCTCAGTTTACTTGTTCAATACTGAAATATTATTGCTACTGAAATTCTTACAGTCCTCAAGATACATCATCTGAGCCGAATCCTCTTTTACTCTTAGCATCATCTGCTCTAAATGAACATGAGCAATCTCTATCGACGGATCGACTTGATGAAGATCATGATGGTGTTCAACGATCTTGGTGGGAGAGGGGAAAGACTTCAATCGAGGTTCTTACTCCTGATATACAACAAGAATCCACCTCACCTGCTCTTCTCGCTCTCCCTTCGGTGTCATCTAAATGCACAGATAATCACAGCCCTGAGAAGATCCCAGATCAGCAGACACCTCTCGAACCTTATGAACCTATTCAACCTCTTCAACCTCTTCAACCTCTTCAACCTCTTCAACCTCTTCAACCTCTTCAACCTCTTCAACCTCTTCAACCTCTTCAACCTCTTCAACCTCTTCAACCTCTTCAACCTCTTCAACCTCTTCAACCTCTTCAACCTCTTCAACCTCTTCAACCTCTTCAACCTCTTCAACCTCTTCAACCTCTTCAACCTCTTCAACCTCTTCAACCTCTTCAACCTCTTCAACCTCTTCAACCTCTTCAACCTCTTCAACCCTCTCAACCTTCTCAACCCTCTCAATCTTCTCAAATTTCTCAACCCTCTCAACCTATCCAACCTTCTCAACCTTCTCGACCCATTCCACCCATTCAACCATTTCAACCGTTCCAACCTGTTCGACCATTTCAGCCATTTCGATCACTCCAACCATCCAACCATTTCCACCATTTCCACCATTTCAACCATTTCGAGAATTTCAACCGTTCCAACCTGTTCGACCATTTCAGCCATTTCGATCACTCCAACCATCCAACCCTCGTGATCCCACTCACAAAACCAACAGATCTACTTCCCCTCGACCTTCGCATCAACCTTTACCCTCTCAACCCAAAGATGTACCCCCTCCCTCTCAAAACACACATGAACCTCCTTCCCGTCGTTTTTCTTATCCTCCTCTTCATCCTCCAATCCCTGATATACCTCCGCCTCCTCCTTTTCGTCAATCATCCGGATCACCCTTT
>NW_006711225.1:3660490-3736612 GCF_000271645.1 Tremella mesenterica DSM 1558
CTCGGGTATTTCCTGCTCCTCACTCTTCTTATAACACCACTCGTTCGTACAATACCGGAGTTTTTGTCCCCCCTCGTGCTCCCCTTCCATCTTCATCACCTCTTCCTTCCCGACCACCTCCTCCCTCTCACTCTACCCAACGATCTCCAACCCACGCCACTATATTATCGCCTCCATCCGACACTAGGCCAAAGTCTCCTCCTTCCCTTACACAAAAGTCCCTTCCATCCCACACTACTCAAAAATCTCTTCCATCCCACACTACTCAAATTTATCCTACCCATAACACACAACCGCCCCTCCCGCCTCATCATACATTTATACCTTCGTCTCAAACCACTCGCTTATCTCCTCCCTCTCAAACCACTCAACTATCTCCTCCCTCTGAAAGTAGTCAGTTATCTCCTCCTACCCAAACCACCCGTCTGTCCCCACCTCCAAGGGCCAAGATGACGTCACCCTCTACTGAACCCATCGAGGGCTCACCTCCCCCACCAGAAGGCGGAAACTCAGACAATCCTGTCCTCCAAGCACCCAAGAGGATATTTAAATTCGCAGCTGAATACGGCCCTGACAAACCTCCTCCAGGCGTTGTACCCCACCTTCAACCTTCCCGTCGAGGCCGTCGACGGGCTGCCGTCAATCCTAGAGGAAAAGAGAATCAAAAGACCTTTCAGGTACCCATTCCTGGTGTGAACAAAGATCCGAATGGACCGAAAAATCCTTGATTATCATGAGATTGAAAAATGTCATTGTTACTTGTCAGATTGAAATATGTCATGAAACATTCGTGTTGTGTCGCGCATTGGATTAGGCTTTTTTGTTGTAAAGTAGAGTATTCGTAATCATGTTATAAGAAAATCATGTTGGAAATGAAAATCAAATCGTCATGCATAACTGTCACTTGTCCATTATATAATAAAAATTCCGTGTGTCGCTACAATTCAAATATCGTCATCATGATCAAGCTTCTGTTTGAATGGTTGCTGCTGGTCAACTACGAGTAATGTCAGGAATATGAAGATGAGTTAACTTACGTTCACGAGTCTTACTCTTTCCTCCAGGAAGACGATCTTTGATGCCCTGACAGTGAGCAAATTTCACTCTAAACCAAATTCAAAAGAAGAATAATTGTTGAACTCTTCCCGATCTCGATCATACAAGCGTAATGGAAGGAGGAGAGAGAACTGGAAGCATAACACTTTGTCTATCTGCAGACGGACGAATGAACAGATTCGAATACGGTCCCAAGAAGTGTGAGTCATGAAGAGGTCAAAGAATAACTCACCTGAAGCATCCATTTGCTCGTCCTGAAAGCCTTAACCTGTGCAGGTCCTCTACCTCGACTAATGAGTTGTCTCTTATGCGCTCTGTCAATATCCTTCTGTTCTTGCTTATCAATAACTCCGTCGTCCTCATAATGAGCTTGTTTCTGTGCTACCTCTGCTTCGCCTTCAATATGGTCATAAGCTTCGAAAGCGTGTCTTCTGGCTTGAGACAATTTCAAGTTTTTCTGAATTTGTTAGCCAACTCTACCCAATATCTAAGTTCACATCTCCAAGAAGGGACAAGTGCCAAACACTCACCTCGTGATCCTCATCCAGACCAGAATCAAGTTTGATCCTCGCCACCAAAGTACCCACCACAGTAAATTCATGATGCTTCTTCGTCTGATCATTGATGGCATTTTGCCGCAAATTCGCAAGATTCTTCCCTACCAACACTGGTAATTTGATTTCTTGTTCCACATCGTCAGTCAAATCTTGCATCCACAAGACAGCGATGGCATCTGGTTTACTCTTCAATGATCCGTTCAAGATCCCGCCAGATTTACCAATCTCAAAGATAACAGATGATTGGTATCGCGAATAAACGGGAAGACGGAGGGTGTCCATGTCCCATTCCACCACCGTGTCGTTTACTTTAGCGTCGGCTTTCGGGAGAATCTCGGCGGATTCAGAAGTGACCACTCGGAGTCTGAGAGGTGTGGGCTCGATAAGGTCTGTATTGGTAGGATCGACGTGGAAGGCGACGGAACCGAGTTCAAGAGTGCCAGTGTCCCATCCGCGGAGATTGGGAGGAAGGGAGACTTGCATTCCTCGGAATGCGAAAGAGATGTTCACTCTGCGACGTGTGAGCTGTGCTCCCTTGACATTTGCCAACAGCCGTGATCACTCCACCAAATTTTACTCTGTCATGCCCACCCCGTCAGAGAATTGAGATTGCCTGAGGAAGAGCAAACCTCATCAATGAAGAACATTGACCGACGTTCAAAGAGAGAGGGAGAGAGAGGGAGAATCGAACGATACTCACTTTCCGAACCCAACACCCTCCGTAAGCGCGTATGTCTGAGTAACACTCGAAGCCTCCTTGAACACCTCGCTCAATTTCACACTGACAATCCCCAAAATTGGATCCGCCTCCCTCAACCTAGAATCGCGAACTACAACTCTAACCACCGTATTCTGCCAATCACGTACAAAGACTTCTGTTCCCGCTTCGAAGTACGGGTTCGTGGTGTATTGCTTGACTCGTGTTTTGTATACAATATCGTCATTGACAATAAACTCGCCATAACCGGAAGGGAGGTTGTCTGATTGTTCGGAAGGTTGGTCTGTATCTTGTCCAGCTTCTCCTTCGCGTTTGCCAGAGGTGCCAGCGAGGTTTTGACGTTCGAGATTGTTGATCTGGAATTAGACTTGCTGTTTTGCAACTCTCTACATCGACACTGACGCCTGCCTGACCCGGGCTCTAGAAACGACAAACTCGAGGAGCATCAATGCGAGAAAGGTGATATCGTGGCAGGCGAATTGATCCGACTACTCACCTGGTGTAGAATGATGGACAACACTCCTGAAGGCCATTTGGGATCCGGTGCTGTTTTCTGCACATCGGGAGGCGGAGGAGGAAGGTCTTTCTTAGCCGGATGAGGAGCAGCATCTCGTGGCAACATTTCCATCTCTGGGGCTGTCTTGGGTGGAGCCGGAGCATTCTTGGCCTCTTCTAGAGTGGGACCACGCTCCAACTCCTTCAATAGAGGAGCTTTTTCGAAGTATCCGACGGACCACACGATTTTTCCTGGATGATTAGCAGAAATTTCAGTACACGTCAGACTATGAGACAGGCGTAAAAATTGAAGTCGAGAAGTCTAAAGACTGACCAGGCATGTCAT
Source organism: Tremella mesenterica DSM 1558 (assembly GCF_000271645.1). Taxonomy (NCBI): domain Eukaryota; kingdom Fungi; phylum Basidiomycota; class Tremellomycetes; order Tremellales; family Tremellaceae; genus Tremella; species Tremella mesenterica. The sequence continues at coordinate 3,663,663 of NW_006711225.1, forward strand.
TGGCATCCTCGAAACCCATGAGATGGTCTGTCCTCTTGATCATCTTATTCGGTTCTTTCATCAATTCCTCGACGGGGATCTGGATTCGGCCGACCAAGTCACTGGCTGTCAGCGTCCTCTCCTGATCGACGGCCACAAAGATACGAACCAATCAACACATGGGAAAACAAAGTGGATGAGATGCGAAATGAGGATACGGAACTCACTCGGCACTCAGCTTGTCGCTGTCCCAGAGCATCACAGCCAGATCCTCTTTCGACTTCACCTCGTCCATCGTGAGTAGTAACACGCAGGTTTCCTCATACACCGGATTGAGGTCACCAAGAATGATCCGAGTTGAGTACAGTGGTTTGCCGAATTTCGCATACGCCAAAACGCAGTATGGGTCGGAAGTTCCATTGTTGTCCTGAGCTGACAGATCTTCGCAATAATGAAGCGTGATGAGGAAGATACCGATAGCCCTGGTGTCGCCCACAGCAGCACCGCTGAGCATTTCTTGTAGGTTCAAAGTCATGCTCTTTGGTACGGCCAGTTCTGCGGTTCCAGCGGCGATACCCATCTTGACAAAGCTCGAGATGAAGGGAAGGTCCAAAACGTTCGGAAGATGTTTAGACATGGGTATAGCTGAAACTTCGACGCTTGGAACTCCGCATAGCGCAAACGTAAGGTTTCGCACGAACGGTGGTTCTGGGATGAATTGAACACGAAGCCGGACGATGCCAAATATTTGCTCGACCTATCTGTCAGCGTGGAGACATCACGTAAGGAACTTTGTACTGACCTGAATCCAGATGGGGATGGGAATATGAAGCCAGTCGTACATCCCGATGAAGAACTGGGATCAATCAGCTAAGCCTCTCATGGAAAACATTACTTACCTCAATGAGCAGATGAATATTCTTTGCTCGCTCATGGGCGCCTTGGCCAGGAAGAGCAATATAAGAGAAAGCCACTTCGAAGTTGTAATAATCGCCCGCTTGATCTTCCTCGACGTCCTTGCCAGCCGTATCCTTGGTCTTGATTGCGTCATTGCCTTCGTTGATCCAGCCGGTCTTGGGATATCCTTCGTCACCGGGCTGGTCGGGAAGAGCACGTATAGAGTTGATGCGCAGAGGGTTCGTTCCCTGTCCGAGGTCGGTGATGCGCACGGCATCGATGAAGCCAGGGAGAGACTGTTGGAGGATATCCTCCACCATGTCCGCTACAGAGATGAACATAGCGCTGATGGTCAGCACGAGATGTCAAAGAAGATAACAGACAGTCGTGATTGCGTGCGACCCAGCAGAGAGAAAAAAGACTTGATGGACTTACGGGTCAATCACGCCCCAAACCAACTTAATCAATCCATTGAGCCACTCGACACTTTCAGGCAGAGGTGGGGAGAATGCCTCTCCCCTTGCGCGACCCATATCCTGTCTCACAGCTTCCATTTCTTTCTCCAGCCCCCTCTCAATGAGACTTCCCGCAGTCATGAGTACGAAACCTATGGTCGAGCATATGATGCTTCGCCAAATGAACGAACCCACTCCGTTCCCCCACGCCACGGTGAGCCACACGATAAACATACCGATGCCTGCTCCATACTGTAGCATGCGGAGTTTGCTCAGAACCGCTGCTAAAGAGGGGGGGACAGCAGGTGGGAATTGGTGAAATAGGACATTGGAGCCGTTGGTAGCAGGTGTGGCTGAGTCGAAGTCTGGGTAGGTTAGTACATTCCACATTGATCACGAGGGTGGAATGCTCACCTTTGGGCTCAGCGTCTTTGACGATGATCTCACCGCCAGTGATAGGGTCACGCACTCGTCTTTGACCTTTTTCTGCCTTTCTGATTCTATCTGTAGGTTTGACTATCTGATCAGTTCCCTCTCCATCACTGGTGCTACCTAAGAAATACTCACCTTGATTGGCATTCATCTGCTCCATCATCCTCGTTTTCTCGTTGGCCGGTCCTTGTGCTCCTCCTTGATCCTTTTTGTCTTGTGATGTCTTTGCAGCATTACTCTCCTGCTTGACTTTCTTCACCTCATCTTTGTTATCAGTGTCATCCGAGGTATCATCATTTGCTTGGACAACGACTTTTTGGTTCCTCATCTCGGATTCTTCCTGTCTCTTCCTCACAATCTCGGCGTAGTTGTTTGCTTGACGCTCGTTGTCCTCTCTAGTAACTTTATAGTCCTGGACAGTGGGTACCGGGTGGTTGGCCGAGTAACCTTGACCGACGACATGAGAGGGAGGAGCTGGAGGAAGGGGAGGGAATTGTGTACCGTCTTGCTGTTGGTCTGACATGTTGAATGTGCGTGATGCGTGGCAACGAGATGTGCGTCGTCGGGACTGGTCGCTAGGGGACGAAGTCAAGATGTACAGGTGATAGAGTACGAGTACAGTACAAGTACAGTGAGTATGTAGTGATGGATGGGGGAGTAGAGAAAAAGGAAGAGCTACGTCAGATGTGCGTGTCATGAAGTACTTATGTGGTGTGGGGGTTGATGCAATGACGTCAGAAGCACAGACCATTCTTCTCCTCCACCTCCGTTCAATGAGTAAGTGATATATAAGTGATCTTCTATCGGAGTCTAAAGAGCACGTTACTCTCTTCCGCTACATACACTACACCTCTTGATTATAGTTGTTTTGCGCGGACGTATGCAGAACCAGTCGAGTCCTCGATCCAGTCGGTCATAGGTGGAGCATGGAGCATGGAGCATGGAGCAGGGGACTTGGACACGTACCGAATCTACGAAGGCCCGACTTGTCGTTTCCCACGCCACGCCACGCCTTCCCAGTCTCATGGTATTGGTCTGGACAATCTCAAACCCCCGTAATGGCCAACTGTGTCATACATACGTCAAGCGGTGCATGCGATGCAGACAATGAAAGGGTGGTGGGAAAGTCATGGATCATACAGTGCATGTCTTGAGAAAATCGAGTGGCCACCATGTACATTATAAATCCCCGGTCCCGCCCCTCGCTTCAACATTCACTCTTCTTCCCTGACTGATATCACTAATGCATTCTTCAATCGCCATGAGATCCACTCTTGAATCTATGATCGGAGACCTCGAGGAATACGCTCGAGAAGGTGAGAAAGTGGTGAAATGGATGAAGCTCAACCAGGAAACCGTGTTGGGAACTGCAACCGACATTGACTCTGGAACTAACCCTTTTTTCCCACCCCCCCGGCCATCACAACCCAACTGGACAAAGGACAATCTCGCTAAATTTTCACAAACAGTCGAATTGGTTCGTCAAGTGTTACACAGCATAGGCCGACCTGTAAAAGGAGACTCAAGGGCAACAGCCTACAACACAATTGAAATACTGTCAAGTTATAACACAGTGGAAGCCTTTTCCGACAAATACGCCCCAAGCCAAGGCAATGTGGGGACTCTGGACGTTTGGCAACAGTGTTATGACCAGTTGACTTCAGTGACCAACTTTCTCCAGGACGTGTGCACGTTTGAGGCAGTCGGCCAGGCAACAATGAATCAGCCAAACCCTATCACGTCACAGCGTTTACAAGAAGAGCTCAGCGGGTCCGGAATTCATATCAAACTCACAACCAGCGCTGACCAACGGACGAGATCGCAAGATGAGCTGAAAAGTCTTCGAACTCGACTCCTGCAATTTGTGAAAGCTCAGACCAACAAGGGAATTGTGAATACGCCTCTCCTTGAAGAAGCGACCAGACAGTGGGCAAGCAACTTGGTGAGAACCTGCCCCAAGATCGTCTCGACAGACGCTAATCGTTGACAAGTAACGTCGAGAATTAACTCGCCATCTTACCAAGTCGAGCTCTCGGGATCATGATGAGGAATCGAGGCATATGCGGAAGGGCGTTGCAATGTACTTGACTCTTTGAGATGGTAAGTCATCGCTGAGAAAGTAATTAGTCAGTAGAAGAGACGTAGGGTATGATGTAAACTCATTGCCGCGAGGACCCCAGGAGAAGAGGGAGCGAAATGTTAGATTGTGTTTCATGTTAATGACAGCTTGAGTGGAGATGGTGACTGAATTCAGGATGATGTGAAGCAAGCTGCAAGGCTGCATAATCATTGGATGGTTTCAAACGGTACCCACCGAGATCCATTCCATACCCTGATGCTACCTCGTTTCTCTTTTCCTACTTGATCTCTCCCCTATACCTGACCCTATCCGCCGATACCCAAGCCTCTTTTCCTCCTTCGAAGCTCCATCCCAATGGTCCCAGATCACATTCCGCGCAGATCAACCACTTGACCTTTCCCTCTCCACCGGGTCCTCCTCGCGCTTGAGCCTTTTCCGAAGTATCGGGTCTGGAGTAACCAATGTTGTCGAAATCGTAAGGACTGGATACTTTCCAAAATCCATATTGAGTTTTCTCTACAATCTTCTCTCCCTTTTCACTCGAATCACTTTTCTCCTTCGAAGTTAATTGTTGGATCTGGACGAGTCGTGGTTGTGGGAAAGGAGCAGCAGAATCATCAGGCAACTATCCCATCAGTCATGTTTGAATTTGCGACTGTAAATGAAAGAACTGACGACTGGTTCAGAAAAGGTGACCCAGATAGCTGCTCCAGGTGATAGGATGGTACTTGCACATTCCGACCGAGGACAGTGGATAGCACGGACGTTGGTAGGTGTCGAAGTGTGATTGACGAGGGATGTAACAGGGTCCGAGAATGAGGAGTAGGGCTGAGTGGGGGGTCGTGTACGTGATGATGAGGAGGAGGAGAGAGCAGCGATGATATCAGCTTGGGGCGGTTGGGACATACTTGAGGGTTGATGGAATGATGAAGTTGAAGGAGAAGAAAGACTAAAGTCGATATGGTTATTTATTGCGGGCGATCGAGTTTGCGTTCGACGAAGGATGCCGTCAATTTTAAGAAAAAGGTTGTTCACGAGGGACGATAGCTGTGTATAGTGCTCTCGTGATGAAATTTCCTTATGGAGTATGTTGGTACAAGTATCTTCGTGATCTCTAATGACTTTGTGTCACACTTTTGACCCTTCATTGACCATTGAAGAAACATATAGAAAGACAAGAAGCATTCTCCCCTCCCTGATCAACGACCAAAGTTGCGGAATTTTGCCACCTACTTTCTCTCATTCACCTCTCTCTCTCTCTTAACCACCTAATACCCCTACTCCCTTTCACTTCTCCCCCATCGCCTCAACTCCCACTCATAGTCTATCCTGGTTTCTCCTTCTCATCCCTGCTTCCTTCCCCACGATGCCAGGGTACCTCGGAGAACTTCCCAACATGGTTTACGATCCTATCCGGGAACGATACTTTCCCAAATCTCGCCCTCCACCTTCGCTTACTCCATACCTACTCCAACCTCTTCTCACACCCCCACCGACATACGGTCCATCAAACAGCACGATGTTCATGTCCAACGCTGAAGTATCGCAAGATATGCGTCTCCCGAGCGGATCGAGGAAAAGTCGAGTAGCTTTCAAAGTGGAAGGTCACAATGTGGAATCGCTTCCAACCGATTGTACGCTTGGTAATATACCGTCCGACATTCAAATGGTCGCTGAACCAGTCCTCAGGCGTGCACGTCCTACCAACAGATTCAAAAGACACCCAGATAATATACGAAGAACGTGAGTTTATCATGAAGCAGTCGAAGTGGGGAACACCATGCTAATTCATAGAATCGAAGACAAACATCTTCGGAGTTTACGTTTTGAGAATAAAGAAAACCCCGTGATATGTAGAGATGAAACTATCACTTCTCTCATCGTATGTTTATCTCGTCATTCGAATGACAAAAGTCTGAGCTGAACTTAAAGGTTGGTACGAAAAGCTCTTACGTCGCTGCTACCGACCATGGCCGACTCATTGTCCGTCGCCCAGATAAGACAGTCGGTCGGGTCACAGTATGTTCCGATTCGGTTAGTCATTCTTCTCACCCGTGAATGTGTTGTGAACCTTATTCTGACAATCCAGATTTTTGCAGTTCATATTGATATACCGAGGATGTCGACGTTGTGAGTGACGACTCAAATAGATTTAAGAGGTGTACATTGATGTGCTAGAACAATATCAAATGAAGACAGACCACACTTACATTTCTTTCGGTGTCATCCTGATCAAATGGAGTTATATCCAGAGGAAGACCAATGCAAAATTATCAGTGGTGATATATTCTGTTCGACCATGTATAATGGTTTATGTTCCATTGGTATGATACTCTTCTCACCTCTCTTTGGATGTGTTCTCCTCAGTTGCCACCCTTTCCATGTATTCCGTGAGCTTGCAGGAGAAGGTTCTGACTCAAGTGAAACATTAAATGACGATATGCTAACGTTTCTAGGTCGTCATAAATCACTTTTATCACTGCATGCAACAGAGAAAGGTCTTTACTGGAGTAATCGGAAAATGCCAAGCGACGTTTTGGCAGTGACTCATGAAACGGAGTGTATCACATATTGCGGTACGAGATCCGGCAAGGTCTTTCTGTGTGACATGAGAATTGAGGATAATGCTCCGAAACCTGTTTTGTGTCAGACGAATGATTTGAAGGCTGTGGTGGGATTGAAGAGGTTAAAAGATGAGACTGTGCCGTGGGGTTTGGTCGTGAGTGGTATGAAGCATGAGGTGGGTGTTTCTTTTCTTCTTGAAGTGGAAATCATTATCCCTCAAAGCTTGTGGAAGGTGGTTCATTACAAGGACACTCACTGATGTTTCAGTTACTGATCTTCGATACCCGATTTGCCAAGACGCCTTTGTTACAGCTCGAAGGTCATGTGAATGGATTTTTATCGGGTTTGGTGAGTTTTCCAAATCGATCTCTTCACTGTACATATCTTCTTATAAATCGCAAGCTGTCATGGAACCTTTCCGACTTTTCTTTGAAACATAAGAACTTCATGTGATCCTGGACCTCACTGATACTCCAGGGCCTCACAACTACTCCCGACCACCGTCACCTCCTCGCAGCCGGTTCAGACCGTCGGATCCGCGCTTGGAGTACACAAACCGGTGAACAAATCCATCCTGATCTCTCTTCATCACATCGTTCACCAAAATGCCATCCTACAGATATATCGGACATTATGGATTTGTTCTCGGACATTGACGATTTCCATACCGCCGATCAACATCAGAAATCACCTCTTGAAAAGGTCTTTGACAGTCGTGTGAATACTTTAGCGTTTGGGGAAGATGATTGGGCTTTGAATGTGGTTTTGAAAGGTGAGGTTCAGAGGTTTGAAGGGACAATGTCTATGAAGTCTAGTTACAAGTTATAGAAGTTTTGTTTGTAGAATAATCATACTTGTCATGTCTCTGACTGCAAGCGTAGCATGTTGGCATGTATGCATTTTGGGATTTTGGTTACTCACCATAATCGATATCCCGGTAACGTCACCAGTAGTTAGTACGAGTAGAGTGGAGTACTCGTACTCGTACTTTCAGTTTAAGTAGGTAGTTTACGTAACCTCGCTCTCCTCAGTTGTCTTGGAAAATGATAGATGCGATATCCTATCTGTCACCGACAACCGTCTTTCTTGCAACCCTGCATCTTTCCACTCCTTCGACAAGGAACATCCCTCATTCCGCAGTACTAAAAGCGGACGAAGGAAGAGATAGTCTCTTCAAGAAATGATGGGTTTCATGCAATCTGTCGTCCTCGGTTCATGTTCTTTCATCCTGGGTATGGTATTCGTTTGTCAAGTGGTGAGTTCAACTCTCTTCCTTCTCCTAAGGCTGAACCATCGTCTCCACTTTTTACTCCCAGCTTCTTTCCCTCGTTTCTTCTTCCCTTCCTCATATCTATCTTGATAGTCTGTGAGATTCTTTGGATTATCATATTCTCATATATTCGTAACATTCCATTTCCTACTCGGTTAAGACAACCCCGGTCTTCCGGTGTTCACTCCTTGTTAGTCATCCCTTTCATAACATCATACAATATCCTTTTCCTACCCAGCAGGGAAATCACTTCAACCGACAACATCCCCCTCTCCCTCTATAGTATGACACATCCTCATAATTGAATAGCATGATATATCTTTCTCATATTTGGAAGGAGTATGATTCATTATCGGCAATTAGAAAAAAGCAAGGTTTGAAAAACTAAACAGGAAAAGGCAGCTGACGTATTTCAGGTAGATATCCCATTACTATACATACCTGTCACTTCCCAAGCGTTAGAAAACGCATACACGTTTTATGGAATATGGTTCGAATCGCCCGGTGCTGTGAAAGCTTTATTCCACGTGGCTTTAGTTTTACCAATGCTTGGTTTGATTGTCAAATTACATAAATGGACAGAATCCGCTGTATTTTTCGATGGGACGGGTTTAGGTGAGTTCTCGTTTCTTTCCTCCTTTTTTCCATCTTTTACATATTCCTGTTGTCCTTCACTCACCACTCATCCCCCTTTTTCATATTGGAGATTTGGGATATATTCTTCGAATTTGTGCAGTCCCCTCGAGTCCGGATTGCCTTGGTGTAGGAAGTTGACTGGGGGATATGATTGTCTTGGGGGCTATGATAGCAGAGGTAGAGAGAGGTGGAGAAAGTTATCAGTCGTATGATTGTAGTAATTGAGTGAGAGGAAGAAAAATGAGTCGGAAAAAGAAAAGAATATCTAATGAAATCTAGTTTTACACCTAGCAACTATTATTTTATACCTCACTGTACATATTCCTTCATTAAGGACATTCCGTGAGTTTTTTTTTGCTGCTCTGCTGTCAAATCTTATTTGCGACTTTCTCCATCCCTTTTTCCTTCTTTCCCCTCTGATCCGTCACGAATGCTGCGAGGATTGCGAGTCACATTTGATTCAACATGGATTATCACAAGTAAGACAAGTCATTTCTGAGTCGTCACGAATCACTGCAAGAACGACTATCCACCTCTAAGTTGTCACAAAGTACTGCATCAATGACTATACACCTCTAACTATCACAAATCATCTCCCAAGAATGACCAAAGTGTAGGGGGAAAACATTAATTCACACAGTGCCCGATTCAACAACCACAACAACATTCTCCATCCTTCCTCCTCCTCCTCCACGCGAAACTCCACCAACGGAAGACGAACGTATTCAAGCTGTACGAGTCTTAGCAGCTGGTAACGCTCTCGTCGGTGTGTTAACATTAGGAGTGATTTTGATGCAATTGGGACAAGAATGGGCGAAAAGAACGGCTGAGAATGAAGAGAAGAAATTGAATCAGAGATTTACTGTTGGGATGGAGAGGAAGAAAGATCTCTAAGTTGTCGATATGACCCCTGTGGTGATCAGAAATCTGACTGGAGGAAGGCACATAATAGGAAGGTAAATCAGTATCGTTGTCTTGATATTTTTAACTTATAAATGCATCATCTTACCTTCCGCTCTGACGTCCTACATAGATGTTATTATCCTTATCCCCTTTCATCGTCATCCTTCTTACCATTTGGTGCATCTGTTGCATCCCACTATTTGACGAAGGCATCGACAATATTCGGACCTGATTGAGAGCTACAGGAGATCAGAGATTAGAGAGTGAAGAAGATATATGCATAGTTCTTCCAATATACACAACTCGACAAAGTATCATACATCAAAACCCATTCGCTAACAACTTTGCAGCTTTCCTCTCGTCCAATCTCTTAGCACCAACTCTTCCCAAAGTTTGAGTCCTATTGACTTGATGACCAGGAGGTAAAATGACACTCTGACTCATTTGACCTAAAGGATCTCTATCGTTTGTTGGTCCTGTAGAATTAGGTCTATCAGGTATGTTACCGGGTGGAGGTAAGAACATGCTTTTACTTCCTCCACCTGATCCGAATCCTGATTGATATGATTTTGATGATGTCATACTCGGAGCATTTGGCAATGGTTTACTTGGTATTCCCGCTATCCCTGATAATCCAGATTGTCCAGGTAATCCTTGAGGGGGGCTGATAGGGTCGTATGATCCCATTTGAGGGGCGGAAACGGAAGTTGATAATGTACTTTGAGGTGCTGAAGCGAGGAGAGTGGTACCGATTTTAGATATGTCTGATCGTAGAGATTCTAATTCTTTCAAAATTTGTTTTTCGAAATTGACAGTTAATCGAGCGTTTTCAAGTAGGACAAAAGCTACGTCTTCGTGTGTTTGACGAGAATGTGTACGAAGGGCAAGATGAAGATTGGTAGAGATTGAGTTGAGACGTGAAGTTAATTGAGATTCTAATGCGTTTGCCTATTTGTCAACTTTTTTCTTCTTTCTTCATTCTTGATTCGTGAAAGATCAATCAGCTGGGGTATTATTGCAACTTAGATTAGTGTCGGGGAAGGAAGAGTCAAGGAAGTGAAGCAGGTACAAGAAAGAGTTTACTGACTTCTTCCATCTCACTGATTGCATCATCCACTTTGATAGGGTTTATATTCGAACTCCCTTTCAATCTTTCAACATTTCTACGTTTATTGATAGCCGCTTTGACTGCACTTTGTGAATCTTCCAATATAGCCGTACGTTGTATCAAAGCATCCTACTTTCAGCTCAATATCAGTTTCAAAAACTCACCTTGGCTGCTCGAGCGTTCAAAGCTTGATAACCTAAAGAATCACTCAATACCACATTTTCACTTGCCGCCTAACAAGTGAGCTTCACAATTCCACCCCTGCATGGACAGCTCACCTGAGCACCAGTGACACCGGAAAGTTGTTCATATCCCCTTCCAATCTTTCTCTCCGCATTGGCCAAAGATTGATCACTTTCAACAGTGGATAAAGAAATTAATTTCCCCCCCATTTCAGCAGTAGCTAATGCCATCGATCTTCTTGCTCTGCCCATATTCCCAACAGCCGCCGCGGCTGAACCCCATCGTTCTTCTAACTTTTCCAAAGCCACACGAGCGGATTGAAGTTCATCATCTTCATCCAGAGGACCCCGTCGGACGACTTTTGATAACGCAGCGGATAGAACATTAGGAACGGCAGAAGCGGATGACATCGGTCGACGAGATGTGGGTGGAGGTGCAGGTTGATACTATTTGTCAACATAATGTCTTATATTTGATTGGGTAAATGGATGTGGTAGGAAAGAATTTGAAACTTACACCAAAGTCTGATTCGATGAAATTACGCAATTCATCATCTTTCATCAATACGACGTCTTCACAGATTCTAGTGAACCATCGTTGGATGGAAAGTCGCACGAGGCGGTCATCTACCAATGATTAGCCACACACGATAAGTAGCGTGGTACAGGGAGACTCACCTTCTTCATCCGTCAATGCTGATGTGGTGGGTAGTGGTAGAGCGGGTATGATGGCTTCGTCGTCAATCACAAATATATGGCTTATCTGCGGGGGACTGACTTTGAGGTGAGGTTAATTGAGCTTGTTCGGCAAATCGTTGGAATTCAACATAACTTCGTTGCATATTCCGATAAAGTGTAGCTCGGAAGTTTGGAAGGTTTGTCTGATGTTCAGCATCTGTGACAAGCTGTGATAGTCTTATACAACTTGGAAATTGGAAATTGTGAGGTGGCTAGAGAGTTGAAGTACCCACACTAGCATCAAATCGTATCAACAGATCCTTCCTATTCCTCTCCAGTCCTCCAATCCTGACTCTCAAGAAAGGTTTCACTTTACCACCCTGCTCTTCCGTTGCACCGGGAGGACTAACAAGTCCCATACCAGGTGCGCCGAACACTTTTGGTTCTCGAGCAGGAGATTGGGTGGAAGAGGAGTATCCCTGAGAAGTAGGAGTCATCAACGATGGACCAGCATCAAGAGGTCTTACGGGGGAGGTGGGAGAAGAAGCCCATCCGGCGTTGATATTAGCTGGGGAAAGAGGATCCATGGTGTTGATAGTACTTTACTCTACTCGTCGATGGTGGTGGGGAACAAAGCAGAGGTGACGTGGGAGACGATGGCGGTGGTGAGCGGCGAACGCCGACTGGTGGAGATTTGCTTCCGTCGGCTCTTCACCACCACTTGGCCTCTTGGCTTCTTGGCTTCTTTGCGCCATTGCAATCATGCCTCATGGCCTATGTCTTCAGCTTGAACATCGAGTTTTGGAATGGTACAAGCAGAAGCTTCTTCACAACAAGGAGGTTAATGACAATCACATTCCGCGACAGGGGTAATGGTTTCTCTAACACCCATGGTATTCCCTTCCTCGCCTGAAGAAAGACCTCGTTCCTCATTCTGTCCCCTGCGATCGGCTGAAGCCATTTTTAGCAACCTACCTAACTTTCTCACCCTTCGCACAGTCGAACCACCTCTCACATCTCACAAACAAACTTTCGACAGTCCATCCCCACGCCTTCCCCTGGAAGTCTCACCTCACCCCGCGACCAGTCGCTTCCTCAATTCCAGATCTCTCAAGGGCGACTCCGCTTTCTCACTCAACTTATGAGGATCCCTCGCGAGAACGTATACTCTGCCGGATGGACGCATACTCCGATCAACCCGAGCAGAAACCGGATCTACCTCTGATTCGCCATACATGATCTACTTGTTGTCAAAAATGGTGATCGTCAGTTATCGACGAGGTATTTTGATGAATCGTAGATCTCACTAGTAGTATCGACTAAAGTCAAATTCTCGACCGACTGTTCGGCCTTCGGGTGTTATCTGTGTCTCGATGGTACCTGTTTGGTCGTTACTGACTTTTTGACCCTTCTCCCTGATACGACTCACATTTTCCTCTACCCACGATACACAACACGCCGGTCTCGTAAGGATCATGCCCTTCGTCAAGCGGCTTACGACCTTCCCCACCTCGGTACGACACGCGACAGACAACACCTTTCCGTACCGGATATTCTCAACTGCAAGCACCTTGTCAATAATCATCGATAGTCAAATCATGATCAATCCGGTCCGATGATAACACCCAAGGCAATCTACTCGCAATATCAGCCAAGAAAGAGATCATTCCAAAATCCAGCGCCCCGAACGCCCATCTTCCAAAGGCATGACCCCGAAACGTTTGAGCGACGATATTCGTCGAATCTATGATGGATGAACGTGCATACGGCAGATTCCCGCTTCACTATACAAACAAGCAAGATTAGGTTCTGGCCAATATCGTCTACAACTGGCGTGGATCATGGCGAAACATGAGGAATGACTCGCTTTTGTCTGTCAACTTCGGTCTACAGTCTTACAACCCTGTAAACTCTATCATCGTACAAACCTGCGGCTCGATCCTCCCACTGGCGCCCCGTAGCATTTTTAGAACTCTTACGCGGGTCTCCTGCTCTTTCCCTCGCCGTGCGACATGAGGCAGTGGGGTTTCTCTTTCGAGATGAGTTGTTGGGTATTTATACTTTACTCTGTTCTCTTCTTTTTAAAACACATCTCAAGTCACTCTTCACTTTCAACCAACTCAGCTCAGGTAGCTCTGCCCAGTCGATCTGGTAATCACTTCATAATCTCACTTACTTCCACACCATGAAACTATTTGCCTTCACTCTCCTCACTTTCCTTGTCGGCCTTGGTCAAGTCACAGCTTTGCCCACTGGTGGTCATCAAGAACTCGAAGAACGATCCACTGGGAGTTTCAATGGTGAGTTTATGACGTCCAAGCCCAACCCCTTCTTTTTCCTCCCTATTCCATATGTCGCTTCACCGTCCTTCTCTTCCTCCTTTACCCACCCCCTCATTGCCTTCTTGGGAACTTCGCTTTCTAATGTTCCGTGGGTACAAAATAGAAGAAGTATGGAGCTGACGATCAGGTATCGCCACATACTTCTATCAATACGGTAACCCTGGTGCCTGCGGGAATTGGAATTCCGACTCAGCATGGTTGGTTGCTCTCCGACCCGAGTTTTACAACAACGGCAAGAACTGTGGTCACAAAGTTCACTTCAAGGCTGGAAACGGCAAAGAACTTACGGCTATCGTACAAGACGAGTGCCCGTGAGTTTTCAAGCCATTCACTTCTCGTTTATCATCTCGAATGTCATACTTTGACATACGCCGTGAACGTAGTGGGTTGAGACTGACCACCAGGGGCTGTAACAAAGACAGTGTTGATATGTCTATCGGATTCTGGAACGCCTTCGGCTACCCGTCCGACGATGGAATCTTTGACATTACCTGGTGAGTTTCCGTCGTCCCACCTACGCCTCACTTCCTTCCACTCAGGCCCTGCCCATCATTTCATCATTCCTCCTACCTTACGCTGAGAGAATATTTTTGAAGTGGAGGGGTTCATGTGAACGACCACTAATCCCAGGTCATGCCCCACCTGTAAATGGTCATGAAGCCAGACGCCTCAAAGCGAAGAGCCCCAATCGACCGGAACTCCCAGTCAGGCAATTTCTATCTCGAGCGCTATTCGTCAGAGGCGAACCACCAGTTCTTTCCTTGTCAGCTGTATGGTCTTGGGTGTGGTTTGTATGGGACAGATCATGTAGAGCTTGAAGCTCTGATACGGAACCGCTTGCGGGACAAGGTTTCATAGATGTTTGTAACGTTTGACACGATGCACAGGGGGGTGGACTCACCGGTTCAAAAGTTAACCGGTTGTCCTCTTTCCAAGTCACCTCGTACATACAACTCGTAGCATCCCTCACATATTTGTGCATTTACAAGTATTCCTCATCATGAGACCATCAATCAGAAAGCTCGCTTCCCATATCCAGAGACAGGAGGCGTACATAGTGGCAGCGAAACGAACGCCGTTCGGGGCGTATGGAGGAAAGTGAGTAGCAACCCCAAACTTGGCTCGCATCTTCTCACTCATTGGTCCATCACTCTGCCGTCTTTCTGCTACATCCAGAGTAGGAACTGTCATGAACAAGCTAATCCAACAGATTGAGAGATCTCAAAGCTGCTGAACTAGGAGGTATAGCAGGTAAAGCAGCTTTGGCCCAATTGCCCGATATACAAGTCGATCAGGTCTTCTTTGGGTTCGTACCCGTCCCTCCTTTTCTCTGATCCATGTACTCATGACCCCGCCATCTCTGTACCTCTCAACTCCCAAATGCACCGTGGAATAACCTTAGCTGTTTGCTAGTACTCGTCACCACCAGCTGAGGCTCTAGGAACGTCACACAAACAGACAATTCCACGCCTTATCTAGCCCGACACGTAGGTCATCTTTCAGGACTCCCCTCTACAGTCCCTGCTCTTACTTTGAACAGGTCAGTCAGCTCAATTTCTCTTGAGGACAAAGCTGAAAAGAAAAGATTATGTGGATCAGGATTCCAAACGGCCATCACGGCAGCTCAAACTATCGCTTTGGGTGAAGCTGAAGTTTGTCTCACTGGAGGAACAGAAGCAATGTCTATGAGTCCTTATACCTTGTCCGGCTCGACGAGGTATGGGTCGAGATATGGAGTGGATATGAGGTTGGAAGATTCTTTAGCGGCGGCTTTGATTGATCAAAATCCTGGAGGGGAGAAGACTCCTATGGGAAGTGAGTACATTCTTTCTTTGATTTTTTACATCACACCTTGATCTGGCATTTCCTCACGGTCAATTCACGATTCACAATATTTGTCGAGTCTTGACTCAGACTCGACCAGTGCGGGAGAACCACAAAGGGGAGCGTGCTTTAATGGATATTCCAGCGTATGGCTGAGTAGAAGCGTGAAGGAATGAAACTGACTTTTAGTCACTGCTGAAAACTTGGCAAAGAAGTATGGTATCACAAGGGAGGAATGTGATGGTTTGTATCACATCCACTTCTTTCCCGCCTCCCCCCCCCACCCCCCTTCCCAACCATACCCACGTCACTTTGAGTATTCGCTTCTGCCTCTTGCTGGAGGATTGGAATTGAGTGACTTGAGTACTACATTAACATCCATATCACTTACTTACCCTTGTAATTGCCTGCTGACCCCAGCCTACGCACTCACCTCTCAACAACGCTATGCCGCCGGACTCGCCTCCGGGGCGTTCACCGCAGAACTGGTCTCTGTCCCTCTCAAAGGCAAAAAAGGTCCTTCCTCTTTGGACATCGACGAACACCCTCGACCTCAAACCTCTCTCGACTCTCTCGCATCCTTACCTAGTGTGTTCATACCCAAAACGGGCGTCGTGACAGCCGGTAATGCCAGTGGGATCTGTGATGGTGCAGCCGCCAACGTGATTGTCTCCGAGTCGAGTTTGAGCAAATTTGGGTTGAAACCAATGGCAAGAATAGCCAGTTACGCTTGGAGCGCTTGTGAGCCGGAGATCATGGGGATCGGGCCTGTTGTGAGTGTGAGAGAGGCTTTGAAGAAGATTGGGAAAGGGGTGAGAGACATGGATCTGATTGAAGTGAACGAGGTGAAGTTGTCCCTTCATATATTTCAAGGTCTATTCTCTCCCATTGGTTGTACCCAGATTCAGACACTCTTTCGTGACCACGGTTGAGATTTGACTTAGAGTGTCATGATCTCCGGAGACGCGAGAGAGAGAGAGAGAGAGAGAGAGAGAGAGAGAGAGAGAGAGAGAGAGAGAGAGGAAGATTTCTCTACTGAATGTGTGGCTGACGGCATAGGCTTTCGCAGCTCAATGGCTAGCCGTTCAAAGGGAGTTGGAATTACCTACGGAGAAGACCAACATGTTTGGAGGTGCTATAGCTCTTGGACATCCATTGGGCGCATCAGGCGCAAGGTGAGTCTGCTGAAGTTTCCTCATCAACAACTTATGTAGCTGACGGTTAGAATACTTGCCAATCTGACTCACAATCTCCATCGTTTGAACAAACAATGGGCTTTAGGTGCGGCTTGTATCGGTGGAGGTCAAGGAATTGCAGTAGTCTTGGAACGATGTTGAAATGACGAAACTGCATGTGTTCATTGTATGTATTCTATGCACAGTTCCCAAATTCGACCATCATCTACAGACTCCAAATTTCCCCCCTCTTCACTCCTTCATCGATCGTACTTTACCATCATGACCCTTAATCTACCTGCTCATGTAACTCCAGGGTTCAATCTCTTGACAAGGCTTCTCGGATCTTCTTCCCCGTCCCGCGTTGCCATTGTTCCCTACACATCTTACTAGTGGATCCGTCACCAAGCTATCGTCAGCCATCTCCTACGCGAACGTCACAGCCGTCAGTTAACCACTTTGAAGATATATGGGACGATTCGTCAGATCCAGCAAGTATCTGACGTGATGGTGATTTGTTATCCGATGTAGTGAGACCGGAAGAGTGTTAAGATAAAGGGAAGAAAAAGGATATTTTGACGACTCACTTTAGCAGCAACATCCTCCCATTTAACATTGGCAACCTCTACGAAAGCTTGAAACAACTTTAAATGTCTTTCTGACGTCCATTCGCTTTTCACGGTAGGTGATGAGGTCGATTTCTTTCCTTTGGGTGATGGTGTCGATCTTTGTTTCTTGGGAGTGGCATTCTTCTCCTCGAGTGATTCGGAAGAAATGGGAGAAGGAGAGATCGAATCGATGTTTCTTTTTGGAGCCATATTATTTGATTTCTGAATGAAAAGAAACCCAATGAGAAGATGTCTTGTATGTCTTGAAAGTACTCGTCTGAGAAGAGTCGTTGATCGTTGAGAAGATGATTGACTTGGACAAAAAAAAACAAGCTTACCAGATATTTAGTTTGAAATTGATATCGTGATCCCCTAAATACCTTATCTGTCTCTCATTCCCGTACCTTACCTAATTTCCATTCCTTTAGTCGTCAAGGTTCAAAAACCGCATTTTACTTCCCGATCCAGTCTTATTCCTATCTTGTCTTAGTTCCATACCCGAATCGGTTCTAAACCGAACTTATCCTATCTCCTGACTCGACGACGACATAGGGGTTACCTTGACAACCATCTTTTACGCCCTTTTATAACTCTTTTCAACCAAAGGTCAACTTACCATACATTTCAACCAAACGAAACCTTTTCAAAACAACACACGCAAAATGTCTGGTGTCAAACGTGAATATTCTTCTTTGATCAAGCATGAACAATCGGATAAAGATCAACAAGATTACAAGTATGGGAGGATCAATGGGAAAAGGGAAGATGATAGTACACCAGAAGTATCACCTAAGAAAATGAAATCTGAAGGTGATTCTCCAACTACGCCAGAGAAGAAGGTCAGGGGAGAAGGAAAGAAATTAGGTCCTGGACCTGCTTGGACGGGAGAGATGAGGTTGAGGTTATTTGAAGTTTATCAAGAAGTTGGGAATGTTGATTGGGGTTCGGTAGCTCAAAAAGTTGGTCCTTATTTTCCTTTCACATTTTATCCCTTGTCTGGTCCTTGTTTCTTTTCATACATCTCATGTCCGGTCTTCGAAGCTTCGTTTCCTGAGCTCACTTTCGTGGCGATTTTGCGTTTCTGGGTCACATGAAGTGCCGTGAGGTGGATGTGTTGATACTTGTCGACTGACGTTGTTGAATGAGGGACGAGTAAGGAGCTGACGTTAAGATGGGCGGTGGGATGACAGCTGCTCAATGTCGGAAGCAATGGCAACGAGCAACAGGTACGAAAATCCGTAGAGCTTTGAGGGAAGAATGAGATCGATTGGGTAATTTGACAGGCTGGTTATGGGATTCACGCGTGAGGCAGAATAGAAATTAAGATGGATTTTGTGAATTGAAGAAAGGGGAGATGCATGTTTGTGCGTGATGGGTCTGATACTGAGTAGATGATACATGATAGGGTATAAGAGATCATTTAGGCATCTACCTGATTAGCTTCAGTGCAAAAGTCAGTCAAGGCGTCCTTGGACTCACTTGTATATCATACTGTCTTTGAAAAGCAACAAACTCTTCATCTTTATTCTTATAACTTTTCGTTAAAGTTTCCAACACCTCCTTAATCCCAGAATAATTGGTTTCGAGAGTAGGAATGACATCCGCCACTGTCCGTTGTACCAAAACACCTCCAATGAGACGATAACATGTTCTCTCAGGAGCCGATTGGAGTAAAGGTTGTAATGTGTTAAGCACCAATCTGTCCTGTCAGCTGAATGTCGTTGTCACCTTTACACCTGAACCTGAAGTGGAAAACTGGAAGACTCACGCATGTTCCTCCGCTTCAGATTCGAGCTCCCCTATTTTCTGCGCTAAACTTTGCATTTCCGATCGTATTCTCTGAAACACTACAGGTACTTGGTCTGGGGGTAGTTTTGGGGGTATCGTAGATGTCGAGGCGTTGGGTGGCATCGTTTTCGATTACTGAAGCAGGTTGAGCCAAAGAATTCTGGATGACTGGGTGGGAGTGAAAGATGGTGGTGGTGCCCCACAATATACACGCGGAGTTTGTAGGGATTTGAAGAAAGTGGCACATTGTGGCACCTATTGTTCAGTTCACAATTTCCATCTTCCCCTTCGTTCTTGCTATACCTAACCACTTTTCTCATCATCATCATGACGGACTGCGTGGCAATCGTACCCGAGCTACCGTTCAGAGATCAGGTGAGCTGGTTTTCTGTCTAACTACTCAAATATCATCAGCTGATAATAAGGTCCGAGAAGTAGCCATACATCTTTCACGTTCTCTTCCAACACCTGACTCAGCTTCATCAAGAGCTTTCACGGCTTCCTTTCAATCTCAGCTCGAGGTGGAAGAGGGTCAGGAAATACCGGAGGAGAAGCGGAAAGAGGTCGTGAAGAGTTTAGTAGCCAAGGTGATAGAGTTGAAAGGGGGTTTGGAATCTTCGAAAGAGATGGGTGAGTTGATCGTTTTCATTCCTTCACCATCCTTGGAATCTTCTTGGGAATGATGATGGGATGAGTGCTGATGATCTCAGAAGCCGAACCTGCTCATATACTACTACTTCACCTACTAACGACCAACTTGAGCCCTGAAGAATATGACGAACAAGTTCGAGCAGTCGTTGACGCTGTCAAAGCTGGTGGTGCTGCTAGTTTCGCTGCCAAAAAAACACTCAAACTTGAGACCGCATGTCGAATGTCAGTCGTTTACCAAAAGAATCAGATCCATGAGCTAATCTCCAAGATTGAACAACACTTACAATTACCTTTCCCCTGCTTCTTCACTTCGTCCTCACACTCTTCTCGCCATTTTATCTCTCCTCAGTCAGGCTAGCGACCTCTCAACCTTCCCCCTGTCACCCTCGTTCCTCGAATCGGCCTTGACTCAATGGGCTATTCCATCACAAGAAAAGGTCACCTTCCTCATTTCTGCCGCGGAAATTTATCAGACTTCTGGCGAATTATCAAAAGCCTTGCAGCTACATATCGTAGCTCTAAAGCAACACGTAGACGCGAAGTTGGCGGAGAAGACGATTTTGCTTGCTCTCACAGATGAAAAGAGGTTTGAAGTTGAGGAAGTGCTGCGAGTTCCAGGGGTCAGTGAGAAGCTTGAGGGACCTGTGAAAGAATTGGTGGGGCTGTTCACCCAGACGGACGAGTTGGAGGCTGTAAAGGTGGGACAAGCTTGGGTCACATCAAATACTTCTTGGATCGAGTCACAACGTAAGTGACTTATCATCTGGTTGATCTCTATGCTCACTAGGTCAGAAATGGCGTCATTGACGGCCGACTCTCTTTTACGGAAGATCAAACTGATCGCACTCGTCACCCTCGCCTCTCGCTCTTCATCCCGACAATTACAATACTCTCAAATTGCCACTGCTCTACAGGTCCCAGAGGCTGATGTGGAGGCTTGGGTCATTGATGGTGAGCGGAAGTCACAAGAGCAATCGATAAAGTAGCTGACTCCCTAGGTATTCGAGCCAACCTCTTTAAAGCTCGTCTCTCTCAACCATCCTCACTCGTCACCATCTCCTCCGTCTCTTCCACCGGTACCCGACGATTCGGTCCCACCGAGTGGCAGTTACTTGAGCGTCGCTTGGAGGAATGGAAGAAAACCGTATCCGGCGCTCGGACGGTAGCGGCCGAAGCCGAGGCACTTGCAGCTCAAGGACCAATCACCAACCAACGTCGCAATCAAAATCAAAATCAACAACGAGAAGAAATTACCGCGTAGTTGTCGATCTATTGCACCAACATAGTGTCATCATCTGGCATATCGGTGCATCGTCATTTTGTGCATACTCATTCTTATCCGGTTATGGTTAACGTAACAGGGGTGTATCATCTTTATTGCACCACCGTCTGACCCCTTTGGCCATGGTTCGGGGTATGCGAAAGTTCGCACGACTTCCTTTGTATACTGATATCTTGCCGGTCACTGACCCAAAGGAAAGATACATCTAACTAGCTTCTCCAATTCTCCCATTGCTCTTACAGTAGACCAATCCGAGATGGACAGGGGTTGTAGTGTGATTGGAGCCCATTGTCGCTCAAAGGGTCAATGACCAACCAAAACGGCCGCCAAGACTTTCTCTCAGAGTGCTGGTCATCTTTATAGGTGTTTTTGTTTTGCATCCACCAGATTATTCATAATCATTAACCACCCCGATCGTCTTCATCTGTGCAGAGTTCTCCGGTCGAGCTGGTCTCGTTTTTCAAAGGGTCGAACGATATCCACCGATCCACCATGACGGGACTAACACTCCCACCTCTCACTCTTTTTCTTTTTTCCCTCGTATTGTTCCTTCTTGTCGGACCCACGCTGGTGATCGCATCTCCTGATCCTACCTCTCCCAATGTTAAGCGAGAGCGACTGGTCGCTCAAGCTCCTTCGAACACTGAAATCACCCCAATAGAAACTAAGAATATAGAAAGAGGAATCACCACCCTTCCCGTACTTCCTCGAAATGATCATCCAACTTCCCCGCCTCGTCTTCCCCGACAACCGAACCGTTTAGTACCTCAACCCACAAAGAGGGCCGAGGCTCTCATCGAGAATGATTCGGTTGAACGTTTCATCGACGACGTCAAGGTGGAGAGAAGAGATGAGATTGGAATAGGAAAAAGAGATGATGCTTGTTCTATAGCCATCAACATTAATCTCTCTGATAAAACAGCTCCAGCTATAGACCTACCATCATGTTTAGACGGACTGGATTTACAATTGGGTATCAACCTTGATCTCACGGACGATGACGGTGGTGATGATGACTGTGAATTGGGTGGAGGGAATTTTCTGGCTCATTCGGAAACTTCAAGTAATACCAAACCACCGGCTTCTACATCTAAATCGGCCAATCCAGGTAAATCAACTCCTGGAAATGGTGGTAATGGTAAAACGCCAGCAGGGGATACATGGTTTTCAGATAAGTTCTTATATTCTTATCATCCATTCCTTCCGCACTATTCCTCACACTATCACTCGGCCATCTATTTCTTCATGATGAATACTATCTATCCCTTGGAATGAACGCCCTCTACCTCTTGGAGTGAAACTACCACTTGGTGTTATGATACGCTTTATGAGGAGCGAGTGGAAGGTTTAGAAGAGACGAGCTGATAAACACGCAACGCAACTTGGTACACGCAGGACTCTAACCCGGGAGCATGCGGAAAGATATACAAAGATTCAGATAATATCGTTGCGCTTTCATGGCATGTTTTCGGAGGGAATGGATACGATGGTCCGAGTTGTGGCAAGACTTTGACTATCGTCACTTCAAAGGGAAAACAAGCAACTGCTGTAGTTGCGGATGAGTGCGCGTGAGTGTCTTATCTTTTCTTCCTCTTCCATTCTCTGCTTTCATTGTCTAATGCTGGTCTTTGTCTCGGTAATTGCCAGACCTGCTCACTGACTATCTACCTCTTGGTAACACTCACAAGAAGAAGTCACATAAGGAATAAATATGGAATGAGATACTAATGAGTCCAGAAGCTGTCCCGATATGTATCACGTCGACATGTCAACCGGTCTATTCTCAGCTCTAGGACTGGACAAGAGTACAGGCGAATACGTGGTGAAATGGTGAGGTTTATCACTTCTAAACCTTTCAACATCTCCTTCCTTTTCTCCGTCCTTCCCCTTCAAACTTCCTTTTGAGACGCCAAAAACGACATAACGTCCAAGTCTCTTGAAACGAGAATATCATCAAAAGACCGGATCTTGTCGTGAGCATTCAGGTCTTTGAACTGACATCTAGGCAATGTCCCGACTGCGTATTCGAGGAAGATCCGACCATAGGAGGATGCAAGAATAATCCTGGTGGACAATACTGTTGAACAAGATCCGACTATAGATATCAACGAGTAGGATGATCCGGACGGTTATGATCCGATGAGGGATAGAGAGAGATGATCCGAATTGGATAGATTGTTAGTAAGAGATTTTGAGGCGTAGGAAATTTCTGCTACGTATGTCTATCCGTCGTTTCTCATGCATCGCTTCTCATCTTTCTCACGTATCGCCTCATTCTCGGTCTCTCGTATCGCCTCATCCTCGGTCTCACGTATCGCCTCATTCTCGGTCTCACGTATCGCCTCATCCTCGTTCTCGCGATCTCACCACGTACTTCCCCTAGCATAGCATTAATTGGAGCTCGGTCGAGATTCAATCACCGGCCGTCGACGAGATTTCGATGTGGATGCAGAAGAAGAGAAGGGGGAAACGTGTGAAACCCCTTCCCCTCCCCACCTCAAATCGAAGCTATGCAGTCGAACTCGTCGTCGAATCCTCTCTTACACCGGCCACCTATGGAGATGACGATTGATATACGGGAACAAGGGAGGAAGTTTGATAGGTTGAGATCGCGGGTCAAATTCGAGGTGGACCGGCCCGAAGGGGTAATTTTTCCCGGTTTTCTCATGAGGCTGAAAGTCAGAAACTAATCAAAGGTGTGATGTGGGAAAGAAGTTGGCAAGAAAAGACAGTGAAAATTGGTTTTAGAGGCCATGCAAGTGTCCAAATACCCCTAAATCATCTCAACTTGCAGTAAGTGTTTGAGAAGCTAGCTCATCATGGAAACTAACATGGGGAATGATGAAGCATTTGAAGATTACCTACGAAGAGCTGGTCCTGGATGCTTTGCAACTATGGATAGTGTGAAACGCCGATTGGCCGCCTGTGCAGGAGCCTATGGCAGCCTATTCAGGCTTCAACTGTACTTCTCCCAACCTCCAGATACTAGGAAGTTCACCTGGTCACAGCCCAGCATGGACGTTCTGTACACTGCATTGATACAATCTCGCCTTTCCCGGTTCTTGCTCGACAAACCAGTGCCAACAGGTATCACCATTGATGGAGATTATGATGCTGGAAACAATATTTTTTTTGGAAGGGGGCAATCTCCCTTGCTGACCGACATGAAGAAGGTTTCCGACAACTCTGGACTGCTAGACATAATAATGCATATAGCGAAGAATCGAGAAATCCAAAGCAGTGAACTCGCTCAACCCAGTGGAGATGTTGCCCGGATGCAAGCTGCAGAACGTGTGGCATCTTATGTCTTTCTATATAGCAAGGACGCACCGGACGAGTGGCCAGACGACACTCGAGCGATGATCCACGTTGCCAACACTCACAGGACACTTGCTACAAGCATCCGCATTCAGCTTGAAGCCTAGGGTGTTGACTCACTTGGGCCACCTCATTTGTGGTCTCCATTCCAAACCGTAAAAAGAATGCATCAGGACAGAGACCTTGTTGAAAAGGATGTAGAAGATATCTCCTTGGCCACAGGGTCCTCTTATCCAGTGGAAACAGGCTCTGCACGCGCCCCCCGGAAACCGGAGGCAAGCAAAGAACAGGCCGACAACCTGGAGCGTACACTCGGTCGCCAGGACCACTGCAAGGTATTGGAGGTTCTCCTCAATGGAATTGGATTGGATCCGGCCACCCAGGCCAGTGTCTTGCAGATCACCTCGGACGCCGAATCGAACAAACTCGTGGGACACCAGGGGAGGTTCGTGTCAGGATCACGGGTACCTGGTTACGGGAGTGTAGTAGTCGTACTTCTTTTCCATTACCATGTCCTCTCCTACTACCCCTATTCCGTTTTCTCACACCACATGATACTTTTCCTCGATCCCCGTGTCTCATATTGATCTCCGTCTTACTTCGCTCTTCTACCCCATGTCCATTTCCGTCTTTACTCCGTTACATCGGTATCACCCCGTTCCCCTTTTCTATATAGATGCAGTCTATTTCCATAGTCCCCTTGTCGAATGTATTTTGTGTTCTTTAGTATTATCTTTCGCCACTCGATCTCAATAACCTTTCAGGTCTATTAGATCTTCTACATCAATAGGTTTGTCCCCTACGAGGCCTCTACAGCCATAGCACAAGTGACGCAGACTATCTACAACGTCTGGTCCTGACAGTTCGGCGATCAATAGGGGTTTGCGTCACTGACTTACAGCCATAGGAAGCTTTGCAGGTCATGATCCTAGTGATGGATGAGCTTGAAAGGGTCCAGTAGAGTATGTAGATCAGTGGAGATTATTGAGTGATGCAAGATGGCTATTCCCACATCTCTGGGTTTCACGTGGTGACAACTCTGGTATATGGAGGACGCCGGCGGCGGCTTACCTGATGTCATGAACATGACTGCCACGTCGGTATTAGGAGATCAGGGTCCACAGAGTTATGGCTGAGGAGTCCCTGAGCGTAGTCAGCAGATACATTATTCGAAGCTATCCATTATCTCTTTGAAGAATGTATCTTCCTCTGTCTGAACTACATAGATCGTCTAAGCACTAGTCAGTAGCAAGGCCTTGTCTCTCGAGAACCTAGAGCCGTCTTGACAGTAGATACATTCTTCCCGTACTTGTACCGACCAGTGCGTAGACGACACTTCCCCTTGCTAGAACCGGAAGTTGGGGTAATGTAATAGACAAACCCAAACCAGTAAATATCAATTACAAATCAATAGTCATGCCACCAGAAAAGAAATACATTCGACCAACAAATTCGGAACCGCCCAATACCCAGGATGACAGCGCCTCAGTTGTTAGCGAGACCAGTACCATACACCGTGCTGGTCGTCAATCTTGGAGGGATCGGACGCGACTACGTAGGCCCGAGACGCCACCACATCTACCAACGATGGCGCAGTTGCCAACTGTACGACCCGCAGTCCTGGCCACCTCCCGCAAAGGCTTGCTGCTACAGCAGGCCGAGATTGTGAGGGGACTTGCGGCACTTGGGACGGACCCCAGGGTACACCAGGATCCTGATGACACTTTGGGGGGGTGTCGAGGGACAGTCAGCGACCCCGGTGGCTTCCGCTCCCGAAGGCTCGATGAACTGAGCAAGATCGGTAGCCGTAGTTGGCAGGTTGACAAGGTGAGCGTGGCAAGGACACCCCGAATGGTCAGCGAAGCCATCAAGGCGATACCCAAACCCGATATGTTCCATGGCAAAAACGATTTGGACAAGCTCGAAGCCCACATTCATCAGATCAAGCGTTTTTTAACGGTAGCGGCGACAATCTACCCAACGGAGGAGGACAAGGTGCAGTTTGCATCTATGTACCTAAGGGGTAACGCTGAAATATGGTACGAGAGCTTGCGAGAAGACGGCAACAAACCTCACACACTCGACGGATACGTGGATACACTCCGCGAGATGTTTGGACCAATGGATCGGGAGCTGGAACTACACAGGCAAATCCAAGAATGCACTCAGACAACTACAGTCATGGAATTCTCCATCTGTTTCCGGTCTCTGACGTCAAGATCTGATTACAACAAACACCAGAAATGTCTTACTTTCTACGATGGACTACGTCCCGGGTACGACGAGAGTTAATGCGGCTACAGCACAGGCCAAGCTTCCATGACCTGGACAGGTTGGTGAAAACGGCTGTGCAACTGGACAATGCAAACCGCCAAGCGTTCGACCTCGGAGGACGTCAAAGTCTAAATCGTGCAGGTGACCACCAAGAATCCTCACAGGGTCGCCGAGTACCGGGGCGTACCCAAACACCTGAAATTCCTCGTGTCATCTCGGCGTCCTCCACAGCGGTCAACCGCCCTTTGTCGACTCCTCCCACGTACTCGCTGTCACAATCGTCGTTTCTTCTCTTCTACAGACCGACGGTCGACAAACCTCGGCTAAATACGCCGTAGTGGGGCGTCGATGTCTCCCTAGGACAGGGTACTCGTCGGGGAACTACGGCTAACTACGCCGTAGTGATAGGTCGAGTGGTAAGTGATAAGATGATCGTCGATGAGCTACGGCTAACTTTGCCGTAGTGCGTCAAACTGCTCGGTGGTAGCTCTCCTTAACTCGATGGTTGTAGCTACTGAATATATCGCTCGCTACTGACAACAATCAAGGATCGCTGAAGAAGTTCAGCGATCTGTAAACTATCTATACTACTCCCCACTTCTCATAGAACGTCCCTCAACTCCTGCACTGCCTCACGCTCAGTCCTCTTCGTTCAACTTCGCCGTACCTTGCCATATCCCCGATGTCCTACTCCACTCACTTCGACTAACTTCGCCTAACTTCCCCTGCTCTTCTCTCCTTCGGCTTCCTTCCCCTAACTTCGCCGTAGTTCTCCGCTAGGCGGGGTTATCGTGACAAATAATACCCTCTTGGTTCTCGTAACTTTGCCGTAGTCCGTCTCAGTGGTTCGAGTGGAGGTTGGTGATGGTGAAAGGAAGGTCGATGATGGTGAAAGGAGGGTTGGTGATGGCGGTTGTCAGGGATGTTACGATGTAGTTCGTGACACATTGTCCCTACCTAGCGTAACTCCGTCTAACTTTGCGGTACTTTGTTGTCCCTATGCTCCAGACCTCCATATATCTTACTCTCCCGTTGTACTTTGCCGTGGTTGGTCTCAGATGTCCTGAGTTATGTGTAGAGTAAAGAGGTTAAAATGTGATGGGGGTTTTGATGGTCAAAGGAGGGTCATTGTTGATGGAATAATCGAGGTGTCACAACATAGTTCGTGACAGCAGGCATGGGAGCTAAGCACTGACATACTAGAATGATACTTGGAGTTTATGTCTGATAGGCATGAGAGCAGAGGTGAAATATTAAAACAAAAAGGTGGAGGTTGTACTTGTTTTGCGCAACAAGGAACACGTGATGGTGTAATTCATGACAGGACGAATATTGAGCACCAGTAGTTCCATAGGTTTTCTTGAGTGAATCATAGATTGTTCGAGCTTGATAAGCAGGGGAAATGGTGGTGGAAACCGGTCAATTGGTTGAACAAGGATCAACAGGTGACGAAAGGTGAAGATGAGCTGCAAGGATGTCCTCAGAAGTGGAGTGCAGGATGGCGGCAGCAACCTGTGCATCTCGTTCGTTCCAGGTTTTGAGCAAAAGGGATGATCCAGTGGAGGGGATTGTAGTGGTAGCAGTTGGTGCTATGGTGGTGGGGAGAACGAACGAGCGAGTTCGAGTCATGAAGAGGACGACTGTTACCCTCTGATGCCATACCAGGTAGTTCTCTTTCCCAGTGAGCTTGGGCACAGTGTCAAACAATTTGGAGAGATCATTGGATGACATGATGGGGGTGATGATGCTCATGTTGAGCGAGATGAGGACAGGACAGGACGAGTTTGATCTAATCAATGTCGGACGAGTTCCCTATGTATGTGGTGGGCAGCCGTCCAAACAAGCAAGAAGACAATGACGTTCAAGTGAAGTGACTGTTGGTATAAGAACCTAAGGCTTGTCGCACTCCCACTCACACAAATGGCTAGTCTTCCTGACTTCCCTATCTATACTCCAGCGGTGACGAGACAAGCAAGGAGGCCGGTTGGTCGAGCTGGTTGAGTGAACAAGTGAACGAGCGATGGGTAGATTATGCTTGCTGAATCTGCTTAGTCGATTAAAGCATGGGTCTCATAATCAGTTGTAATCGAACAATATAGTAATGCATAAAGACATGAACAAACAAACAAAGAGAAAAGTTTCAACACGCATAGCTTATCGGATCCCTCCAACACATGTCAGGACAGATGGTGGGGGTAAATGTGTCCTGCTATCATGCAATCACATTGTCTCAAACCTCTCCAAGATCCTGGAGATGTTGGCTTACCTTCAATTATCAGTAGACCGTTGACTGAAGGCAGAAGGACTGTCAAAATTGTGACTTCCTTATGAAGTACACCCATATCCCCGGCTGGGTCTGCTAGAAAATCATGCACCTCCAGAGGGGAATGTCTCCAGCTGGGTCTGATCAGGTCCGTGCAGCTCCGGAGGGGTCCGTCCGCGGCTGTGTCCCTAACAGATGTGTGAGCTTCAGTCATCTCTGCATCTGATCATTCCTTCATTCTCACGGTTCTCTACAAGCTTCAACTAAGCTGTGCCAAGTGATTCTCCCGCCAGAGCTAATTCAGCATTTGGGCTGCCGAGAAATCTCCCTACTCGGCGCTCTCTTCTTTGCCGTGATTGGTAATCTGTGTGCCACCTGTTGGTAACATCCCAACAATGTTGAGGTCAAGGGTTACCATATCACCTCCATTTATGGTAGGCCTACGATAGGCTGATGAGGGAAGCATTAGCAATACACGTGGTGAGTTGTCACTGAGCCACGACCGTACAGCATCAGGGATAGACAATCTAGGGTGATTATGGGTTGAGTGGGCTTTGAGAAAGTCTCCAATATATGAATTATCCTCTTCTGGATTATAACCTTCCTGGATGTGGTTTAGTCTTGGCGGAATCTGGTGATGAGCCAAGGTCAGTTGCTCACGGCAACTTGCTGCTCCTGCTGCCATCATGTACATTAAGTATCCGTCTGACTCAACCCGAATATTGTCATGCACTCTCTCAATTGCTGTCAGGAAGCGAGTCACCGACATGGCATTGGTCATATTGACTTCTGTCTTCGGTTGAGGCTGGGTACTGGGCAAAGGGATGAACCCGTCAAGCCAGCCTTGGTTGCACACTTGGTACCACATAGCTTCAAACGCACATACCTCATGAAGATCTTGATGGTTGTCATAATCCTTATAATCATCTGAGATACCCTCAACTGATGGAACTTCACGATTGGCAAGTGTAAGAATGAGGCGTGATAATTTGACGGTCAACTGCAACTTGGCAACCTCTCTTGCTCCGGTGGTTGACTCCTGATTAGCTATCCTCCGCGTGTAGTCTTGATGGACTCTCTTTGAGGCCGCGTAGGCGTGTTGTGTTTTCTCCATGATATCTTCAGTGTGAGGGCTTGCTTGACCTCTCCCAGAAATGAGCCCCCAGACAAAATAGGTGGTTGAATCAAAGAGGACAGAATGATCGTTCATGGTAATGAGAGCAGCTTGTGAAGATTATCAGTGAAAACTAGAGGGGAGTCTCAGTTTTAACCTCTTGATGGGGTGCATGGCCACCCAAGTTTCTCACGGAAATTCCACACTCAGAGAGTATCACTTTCTCTCCATTCTCACCGTTCACAGCCATCCACCGCCTTTCTCACGGTCTTGTGAGAAACGACCCTACCGCCACCTTTAAACACGAGAGACAATCCGTGCGCCGGTCACTATCTTAACAAGCGCTGGTGGTCAGCCGACAGGATCAGTGGTCAGCCGACAGGATCGGCCTGCAACTGCCAAATCCTCACTAGGATTATTAACCCTTCCATTGGATTTCTCTTTGTTCAACTTCGCCTCTGAACTTTATTCGATTGTCTCTGGTTTGCTGTGTATGAGTGGAATGTGATAAGTATAGAGACATGTAGAATGGATGCATGCTCTGTTCCCCCTCTGTATCATCATCTAATCATCAGGAAACAGATCATCAACAAGAAAACTTTCTGGATCGGGAATTACAAGCCAATGATCCTGGAAAAGAGCATGCATCAATTCTACATGTCTCTATACTTATCACACTCCACTCACACACAGTAAACCAGAGACAATCGAATAAAGTTCAGAGGATAAGTTGAACGGAGAAATATTCGACGGAAGGGGTAATTATCTAACGGCGGTCTGGCCGTCCTGGCCAGATTCTATCGGCTAACACTCCCCCACGGGACAATGCACGACTCTGCAGTAGTCCCGGACGATTTATTGATGGCGACAGCGAGGTTTGTGATGATGTAGAAGGTAGTAATGATGAAATATTGAGTGTTATGTGTGTGGTAGTAGTGGTAGGTGAAATCGTGAAATGAATTTTGGTGGGGCTCCGCTCTGACATGTGGTCACCACTGACTACTGACAGCTCACTCTTCTCTATCTTTCCTTTTACTTCATCACTTTTACCTCCAATTAACGGTATGTCCACCTTTCGTCTTTCTCCACTTTTATCACTCATTTCTGACTGTCTGAACTTCCTTCTATCCTGTCTACTTCTTAAAACTTCAGGTTTAGTAGTAGAATTCCAAGAATCAATGAATTTCCTTCATGGTTCTGGCTGACGATATCTCATAGAATCACCACCCACCGAAAAACTTTTATTTTTATAAAAAATGTCATTATGTCTTGTCGTGGGTTTCTCCTGGTTGGTCTGTGGAGGGAGTCCGAGAGAAAAGGTATGCTGTTTATTGATTCTGTCATTATCTAGACTGATTTCTTGAATTCTCTCCAATGTTGACATTTCATCTCCGGATGTTGGTGTCAACCATCTCGTACTCTCGGTATCTTTTGGTGTCCGCTTCTCGTGGTGGACAAGGGGCCTCGTCCCCTTTATTTGATCTACTCCACGAGATGGAGGCGTGGGAAGGGGCGGTGAGGGACGTCCTAGACTACGAAATGAGGGGTCGTGATGAGGAGACGGGGAATACATAGTTTTCTCTCTCTTCTCCCCATGTAATTGGCCTTCCCTTCTCTTCTGTCCCTTCTCTTTCATTTTGCTAACAATTCTAGGTTCTACCGGTGGCTTCTGACCTATCTTAGAATTACTCACATTCTTAGGTACATCTGAAAATTTTACATTTTGGCTCACGAGAACTTTTCCTTTGGTGGTCTCTTTTTCTTCGGTGGGTTTCTCTGAAGTTCCTTCTACCCACACTTCTCTCTCTGGTACCACTTCGTTCTCTGTACCACTTGATAGATCTCCTAGATCCTCAAAATCAGGATAATTGTAATCAATGATTTCATCATCATCTAATGTCACGTATACTGAACCAGTGTTTTTCTTCTTCGGTGGTTCTACACGTATTGCTGACATATTCACCAAATGTACTGGTCCCCCTAAAGCCTTCGTGAGTACATCTGCCCTCTGAGAGACAGTACTGACATATTCTAGTTCAATAACTTTATTAATGACCAGATCTTGAAGAGCATGATGTCAAATATCAATATGCTTTGTCCTCTGGTGAGTACCAGGTTTTCTCGCTAGTGATATTGATCCTTGATTATCACAATTTAAGACAGTAGGATTTAGCTGATCGTAGCCTATTTCCCTCAGTAATCCTCTCAACCACTGAGCTTCCTTTGCTGCTTCAGCCATTGCGGTGTATTCTGCTTTGACTGTCAACGATGATACTGTAGCTTGTCTTTTTAAACTCCATGTTATCGGTGAGTCGTTCATCATAAAGATCCAGCCGGTTGTTGATCGTCGTGTGTCTTTACATCCTGCCCAATTGGCATCGACCCATCCTGCTAGATTGCTAGCCTTGCCGCCGAGACAAATACCATCTAACCGAGTGGACCGAAGGTATGTCATTACCATTATTCCTTCTTCCCACACTCTCTTTGTTGGTTTGGTGAGGTACCCAGCAAGGTATGAGGCGGCATATGATATGTCGGGTCGTGTACATGTGGCTAACCACTGTAGACATCCTATCAACTCTTGAAATGGTCAAATATCACTTTCCACTTCCGACATCGATGATTTTTTTGCAGTAAGGGGTAATGACGTTGTTCGATCTCGATGTAAGTCGTCTTCAGGGAACTTCTGAACTATCTCACCAATATACGCTGGTTGGTTTAACCATATCATTTTTTCTTCTCTATTCCTTGTTACCTTCATACCCAGAATGGTACTTATCTCCCCCAGGTCGGTTATTATCCACCTTTTCCCTAGCCCATCAAAAATCTCCTTTGCTTCTTCCTTCAATTTTGTGGCTAATACTAGATCATTGACATAGGCTAGCAGTATTGCTGCTCCCTTTCCTTCAATTTTCCCTTCTGGTCTATAGTAAAGACCCCAATCTGACTCAATTCTTGAAAAACCTAGGTGAGATAATCCTTCCCCGAGTTCTATCCACCATGTTCTACCCCATTGTTTTAAACCGTAAAGAGACTTTATTAACTTCAAGATATTACATCCAGGTTTTGGTTTTATCCCCTTGGGATACTTCATGTAAATTTCAACATTGAGTTTACCGTTTAAATACGCCCCTTCAACATCGGCCTGACGAATTTTGAGATCTTTGGTTGCTGCTATAGTCAAGAGTATTTGCAACGATCCCGATCTTCCTACAGGTGCGATTGTTTCTTGGTAGTCAACACCTGGTATCTGTGAGAAGCCTTGGGCTACTAGTCGTGACTTGTACTTCAGTCGGTTTCCCTCAGAATCTGTCTTCACTTTGAATACCCATTTACATCCAATGGCTTTTTGTCCCGGTGGAAGTACTGTCTCCACCCATGTATCCTTAGATTCTATGTTGGATATCTCTTTCTCCATGGATTCTAGCCACTTCTCACCATCTGGGCCGTTTACTGCTTCTTCAGGAGAGACAGGATCAGTGAGCAAAGTGTCGCTTTCAATACCTGCGATAGAGGCGAGTGCGATTAACTTATTAGGCTCGCGACCAA
The DNA here is from genome assembly GCF_000271645.1 of Tremella mesenterica DSM 1558. Taxonomy (NCBI): domain Eukaryota; kingdom Fungi; phylum Basidiomycota; class Tremellomycetes; order Tremellales; family Tremellaceae; genus Tremella; species Tremella mesenterica. The sequence continues at coordinate 3,697,036 of NW_006711225.1, forward strand.
ATTCTAGGAATGAGTCTGTTAGGCTCGCAAAACGGTGGGGGGGTCGAATAATTCGTCCGTGACGTGTCGTCACGATCCCCTCGTCCCCATCATTTCTTCCTTCCTCATCATTTCTTTCATTTTCGACGATATTGTTCTCATAGACCCAATTTCCTCCCCAGATGCCCTGTCCACGTTGTCTTTCAGTAAATTGTGGACCTGTATTAGGTGAGTTGTCTCTGTTGACATCATTTCCTTGTTCATTATCAATATTTTCCTGTTCCTCACTTTCTGAGCGGTCGTCAGGGAAAATTTCTTTGTTGACAACAGGGTCTAGGTCTACTTCTATGGTGTCGAGACGGGTTTGGATGACATCTGGCGGCTCTCTAGTAGCCACCATTCGTCCTGTCGAGCGATGAACGTCTCGTGAGTGTTTGATTTGTCCCAATCCGTCCATTCTAACGATCCAACCGCTCACACCCTCATCCTGACCTAGTATAATGGCTGACAAACCCCTAGGTACCGTGAAGTTCGACTTCAGCCTTGTCTCCCTTGGTATCTGAACAAAACATTGTTCACCAAATCTCCACACGCTATCTAAGTTCGTGTCTCTTCCTGTGAGTGGTTGTCACGCCGGGCTGCTTGACATCATCTTTTCCCATCAACGAGGTTCCTTTGGACATCAGTTTGCCATCAACGATCCAGTTCTCATGAACTTCATCACCCACGAGGGTATTAGGAGGCTAACTTCGTCGAGGACAAAGTTAGTCATGTAGGAAGTTGGGGAGATACAAGGTTAGGGAGATACAAGGTTAGGGAGGCACGAACTTTGGGACTTTGGGTTGAACAAAGTTCCGCGTTGAAGAAGTTAGGGAAGGATGAAGGACTTAAGGGCCGAAGTTCCCAGAGATCTGTGACGATCTCTGGTTGTTGTCTTAGTGATATAAGTTAGTAAAGTACGAAGTTATGACACCCAGAAGTTATAGCCACCTAGTTCGTATTTTGAACAACGAGGTAGTTGAAAGGTCGAAGCCCACAAAGTTATTGGCCGTCGGTCCTAGGAAGTTAACAAAGAAACAACACCGTGACAGTACCAGAGATTGTCCTTACCGACTCTTCAGTAACTCGCGGGAAGATACATGTGGACTAGAGGAAAAGAGAGAGAGAGAAGAACGGCTGAAGCAATGTTGAGGAACAAACAGGGAGATAACCAAGGTAACCTAGAACCTCACGGTTCTAGGGATTCATCTTTTCTCTCCCAGCCACCTTCTGACACATACTTGGGCAACCCATGGGTTGAGGAGGGTGATCAAGGGAGAAGATTAGAGGAAGAAGATGGGGGATCAACTGGTGGAAGAAGTTTGTATACAGTGCGACCTAGGGGAGGGAACTCACCGGAGAGATTTGAAGAAGATATTAGAGATGGGATGTTGGTGGATGATGAGAGCTCTGAAGGAGTTGAAGGCTGCTGACAACCAGAAGAGTGAAGCTCTGACAGAGATAGTACAAGAACTTCGTTGAGGACAGCGGGGAACTAGAGAAGGGTCAGCAACAACTTTGTCAACTCGAGCACCGAAACCAAAGGACCCGGACGAATTCAATGGGTCAAGAGAGAAACTCACTGGGTTCTTGACTCAGTGTTCGTTGGCGTTGAGTGTGATGAAGGATATGTTTGAGAGTGAGGAGCAGAGTGTGTTGTGGATGGTAGGGTTCTTGAGAGGGGTTGCACTGCTGGCGGTGCAGCCTCATCTACTTTCTACTCCTCTTCCTCCTTTCCTCTCAAGACGTTCTGAGTTTGCTGTTTGGATGAAAAGGAACTTCGGTGACCCAGATGAGAGGGGTACGGCTATCCAGGGTTTGAGAGAATTATAACAGAAGCAAGGGAAGGCATCAGCGTACTTCACTGAATTCCAAAAGTATATCGCAATATTGGGGTGGAGTGAGGAGGAAATGTTAGTGGCTCAGGCTATTAACGGATTACACGAAGTTATGAAGGACGAGCTTTCCCGGAGAGAGGAGATTGGGACTATGGAAGAGCTGAAGGCAGTGGTGATCAAATTGGACAATAGAATGACTGAGCATTGGGTGGAGAGACAGGCTAATGGGCAGAAAACAAACTGGGGAAGAACACCTAACTTCGTACAATCAACGGCGATGTTATCAATGACACCCGCGAAGAATCCTGTGGGCGCGGTGCCGCTTCCTACCCCAAGTCGGAGTAACTTAGTGATAGGATCACAGGTTTGGAAACAAGGGGATCCTCTTACCCCTAGGCCAAGTTTCAAACAGAGAGAAAAGTGGAGGGCCGAACGAGCGTGCTTGGAGTGTGGAGGCCAGGGACACTATGTGAAGGATTGTCCTTTAGTAGCGGCTAAGGTAGCTCAAGGAAAGATGAATCCTCCTGAGATGTGGAAGAGCTCAAGGAATAGGGGAACAGGAGGGAATGCAGTAGCGGTGGGGGAGCCGAGGCAGATGAATGTGGCAGCAGGAGAGGATGTGGATGAGGGAAAAGGCCTGGACCCTTTGGTTTGAGAGAACGTCGGCGGGTCCATTTCTCTGTCCTCTCTGCTATTGTTCCTTCTGATATTAACAGGAAAGAGCTGACAGTAGCAGAACCATGTGTATACAAAGACGGACATTTCATCACGATACCCATCACTAATGCGAGACAACCGAAAACAAAAATCAACGTTAAAGGGGCCCAGGTGGTCGCCTTATGGGATTCAGGAGCAACTAGTCCATATATAAACCCAAAAACAGTGGAGGAGTTAGGATTGGAAGTGATAAGATACACAGAGGAAGTACCTGTACGTATGTTCGATGGTTCAGAAAGTATCGGTGGCCCCATCACAAAGTTTGTTGAAACAGGGATCCGTGTGTCAATTGAGGACGAAGTCTGTATGATTTGGTTGGATGTCACAAAGTTGTGCAATGCAGATGTGGTGATATGATGGGAATGGATGAAGAAGGAAGGAGTGGTCCTGGATGTTAGGGAGGAGGTAATAAAGATCCCGTGTAGATCGAAAAGAGAAGGGGAGAAGTTAGTGCAGTTTTTGGGTTCAAGGAAGGGGAGGTTTTAGGACCTAGAGACTCGGCGTTGGAAGACGAACTTAGTGAGGAAGAACAAGAAGAACTGCTGGAGTTGGTACCTTCTGAATACCATGGTTTCTTGCATATCTTTAATCCTAAGGTGGGAGGAGAGACGTGTAACGGTACTGGAAACACGACGACTAGGTCGCAGGTTGGGTCGAACTCGATGGATGTCTCGTGGAACTCTAGGGGCTCTGGTGCTAATGGATCGTGTCTCCTCTACAATCGATGTAGCCAAAGAATGATATTGAAGAATCAGCAAAGTTGGTACTTTGCTGATTGTACTATATACTGTCTACGGATATCCTCGCCCTTTGTCCTCTTCCTGCTGCAAGCGTCTACGTACGTACATACTCGGACAGGTGAAAAACCGCTTTGAGCAAACCCAGTGGGGAAATCTCGAAAGGGGAAAACCCGTCCCTACCTACTGCAGCACTGCCTCCAACTCCCGCTTTCCTCTGTCCTAATCCGTCGAACTCGATAGAGTCCTCTCGATTCGTTGTTACCCCGTAACAAGTTTCCCCCCCTGTCTCAAGGATCCTCGCCGAGGATCCTGAACCCTGTAACCAGGTGATGCACATGGATTGTTCTTAGACACCTTTGGTGCGCCCTGACATCATACCCACGCTAGTGTGACGGTTGCCATGAAAACGCGTCACCCGCACGGACCTCCAATGTGATCGAGAAATTACTGACCAAGTTACCTCCCCGTCTTCTTTCTCTTCTTTCCTCCTCATTCTCTCTTTACCTCTTGTTTGTCGTTCTTTTTACTTATCTATCATCATCCATCCATATCTTACTCATATCTTAGAGTATCCTTCCAACTCTGACCTGTCTGTGAGCATGTCTAAGCGTACTGTAAGCAATTCCCTTCGAATTCGATGTATATCCTCCTATCTCTCACTGGCTGACGAGATTAGTTGTCTCCTTCCACCTCCTCCCGTCAAACTCGAGCTTCTACCTTGGCAATCCTGCCTGACGTCGACCCCGAACTCCTTATGCGTAAAACGAAAAGAATGAGAATTACGTCTGAAGCCGCTTCCTCTCAACCCCCATTGGTTGATGCGTCTCGACGAGCTCTCGACACCATTAAGGAGAAGTATCAATCCGGTCCTTCTCGCGAAGCACAATCGCTCCTTGATGACCATGTCATCGAGCAATATTTCGACTTCGAAGGGGGTGCTGGGCCATCTGCCACTGGTGAGAACCTATCTCCCGCCAAATCCGTCGACTCCGAACACCCTACCGTCGTCGAAAATGAAAATTCTCCCGGTAAGCAACCCACTGGTCCTCCTTCTGAGGCTTCCGACGAACTTGTGGAGGTTCCCGAAGAACTTGGTGACATCTTTCACGCCCCTCGCAAGGTTACCGTCAACCAGGAACTGGTTAAGTTGCTCGAGGATCGAAAAGACTCCGAAATCGGTGAGAATTCCACCGAGTTCTGTTCGCTTCTGACTTGTTAGCTACCCTTTGGGCCAGCATGACCTTCCCCTCTGTTCGTCTCGCGTTGAAGAACGAAGCTCTGGACCGTTTCCGCGAAACCAACGCCATCAAGCCCACTGTAAAGTGGTTTAAGAACGCTGTAAGTCTCGAATTCTTTCAAGTTTTATCGATTCTAATCATTAGCTCGATCGTTTGGCCCAAGGTTGGCGCCTCCGCAACAAAAATGGTGCTGTTGTTCGGCTAGAGGGTGAGCTCTGTACCGATTGTCAACGTCGTCTCGATGGTGGTGAAGACTTTCGTGTTGGTTGTATTGGCCCTCGTAAGTTCTTGCTGCGACTCGTTCAATGTTGATGCAATTCAGTCGGTGGTGTGTGTGGTGAATGCTCTGCTAAGGGTACTTCAAAATGTTCGGCGCAGACGTCGAAAGGGGTGTAACTACGGCGTACTTCGGCGTAGTTACTCTAACTAGGGTTTTGATCTACTGATGGCGATGTATCTTGATTTATAGCTATCTCTATCTGTCTTTTACTACTGACAACAATCAAGGATCGCTGAAGAACTTCAGCGATCTTCTCAGCTAATATTATCTACTCCTCCTAGACGTTCATCCAACCCTCTCGCGCTTTGACGTACTTCAACGCACTTCGTCCAACTTCCCCGAGCCCTCGGCCATCCTCTTCCTCCTTCGACTAACTCCGCCTAACATCGCCGCACTTCTGCTCCCATTGTCCCTACTTAGCCTAACCCCGCCTAACATCGCCGCACTTCTGCTCCCATTGTCCCTACTTAGCCTAACCCCGCCTAACATCGCCGCACTTCTGCTCCCATTGTCCCTACTTAGCCTAACTCCGTCTAACTTCGCCGTACTTGGTGTCAGAAGTCCTGAGTTACGTGTAGAGTAAAGAGGTTAAGGCGTGATGGGGTTTTGATGGCCAAAGGAGGGTCATTGTTGGTGGAGTAATCGAGGTGTCACGACGTAGTTCGTGACAGTCGCCCCCTTCTTTAGCCGCGAACGTCCTCGTGAGCGATTACACCTCTGTCGTGGCAAGAGAACTTAGCAGCGTAGTACCCCCATTCTCTCCCTCCCCACGACCAACCTTCACTCTTCTGTTCTTTGCGCCGCACTTCGTAGTCGGGCCTCCTTTCACTCCAGAACCCGACAATGAGACTCCCCTAACTTCGTCGAGGTTTGCCGTAAGAAGCCCTGTGTCTTTTGTAGGTGAGACACGCTTCGTGAATGGCAGCCGAACAACACCGTAGTTTGTCGAAGTAACCCTCGTTTATATTGAGATGAGACACTATAGCGTGGGAATTTTGATCGTCCCTGCGATGCCTTTTGTTGATGAAACGCGAAGGATGCCGCATGTTGACGACGGAGGGGTAACTCGAGTTATACTAAGTACTGAGCAGTTCATCGTCCTTCTCTCTCTTCCCCATCTGTTTTCAAAACTTTCTATCTCTCGCGCTTAGAAAACGGATTTGTTACCTCGACGTATCATCTTTTATTTCTTTAAGTATTTTAAACGTCATGGCCCCTCCTACTCCCACCTCTAACCCTTTCGCCGCCATGAGGAACTTTGGTGGTATGGTGTCGTCTGCTCGTGAGTCTTTCCCCTGTACCTACCGCACTTCGCCGCACTTGGCTGACGTTCAGTTTCCTTCGGTGATAGGTCTCGCCAAGTTTCCTCTCTTGGCCTCGGCACTCTTTCCCTGGGGGAACCGTCTGGCGCCGCCTCGCCTCCTCGCTCTGCTTCTCCTCCCGCCAGTCCTCCTGCCGGTTCTCCCGCCCGTTCTCCCTCCGCTTCTCCTCCTGCCGCCAGCCCTCGCCGCAGGACGCCCGCCTTTCGTCCTGGTGAGTCTCCGTCCTCCTCCGACCAGGAGTCGCTCAGTGGTTCGGAGTCGGACGATCAGTCAGACTTCGAAGGAAAAGGGGGTGATTATAGTGATGAGGAGGATCAGGATCGTGAGGGTGAAACTGAGTTAGAAGATATCTCAGATGATGATATGGTGGCGGTTAGTGTAGAGGATAACAATGTTGATAGTCCTGAGTGTGGGTTCTTCGCCCAACCTCCTATACCTTCGCCGAACTTGGCCTTGTTTATCTGTTCTTTAGCTCTCCAAGACATTGCTAACTCGCAGCCGCTCCTGCCCCTCCCCCTGCTCAAATTGTGGGCCAGAAACGACGCCGTTCCCTCTCCTCTTCTTCTTCTTCCTCTTCTTCTTCTTCCTCTTCTTCTTCTTCTTCTTCCTCTTCCGGGGTTCTCCCCCCCCCCAACGCCATCGCCGCTGCCGCCGCTGCTGCCGCCGCCCGCTCTGCCGCCGCCGCCGCCGCCGCCGGTCCTGCTGCCGGTCCTGCTGCCGCCCCCCCCGTCGCTGCTCCCCCCCCTTCTCCCAGAGGGGAGCCTTCGCCCAAACGGGTGAAGAGATCACTGCGGGAAGAAGAGTACTTGTGGGAGAAGATGAAGTCCGAGCCTGGTCGTTGGATCGCGGTTGGTGTTGACGAAGCGTGTGATCGTTGCCGGTGAGTCCACCTATTCGTACTACGCCGAAGTTACTCCTGCTAATTAGTAGACGTGAGATTATCACGTATAATCGTCCAAACTGGCCCTGCCTCAAGGCAGTCAGGCCACACAACAAGGCCCTCCGTTGTGCTTCATGCACGTCTGGCCCCTGCTCCTTCTGTCCCGTTTCCTCTGCCCGGGACATCCCGCCCCGTCCCTTCGACGCTTCTCCTCTCCCCCCTCCCCAGACTCCAGCGTCTGTCCCCCGTTCGCGGGTACCGTCTTCGTCTCTCCGGTCGGTTCGCCGTACTTCGCCGGACCTCCGCCCGTCGCCTCCGTCGCCGTCGCCCTTCGCTCCTGTGGCCGGCCCATCACGTCTCCCGGCTGTTCCTCCTTCGTCTTCTCGCCGTCCTTCGGCCTCTGCTCCTTCGGCCTCCCGTCCTTCGGCCTCCCGTCCTTCGGCCTCTCGTCCTTCGGCGCCACGCCCGTCCTCTCCAGTGGTAGCTTCTCCTCCGGCTCACAGCACCCGAAGTCGGCGTCCTTCCGTTCCTCCGGCCGCTTCGGCGGCCCCTCCCGTCACCCCTCCCTCTGCTTCCCAGAAGACACCGAAGTCTTCTTTAAAGAAATCAAAAGGGAAATCTAAAGAGAAGGAGGTTGCCTTCGATGATGGTGATGTGGAAGGTGAAGATACTCAGCGTGCTGGTCCCTCTGCTCCCCGGTTGTCCCTCGTCCACCCTCGTATCTCCCTGGACGTCCGTATTCCTGAGGACGAAAAGGAATTCGCCACTTATCGTTCTCTCGTCCTCGGTCTCACTACTCAGCTCGAGGCCGCCCGAAATGATACATCTCTCCTGCTTGACTTCTCTTCTCGTCAAGCTAACGCTTTAAACAATCTTACTGCGGCGTTAGTAGATGTAGTCAACACTGGGGCTCTGGACGACGAAGCAAGGACGAGGTTAGCGGACGTCTCTCGCCGAAGCCTTACTGAGATAGCCGATGTTCGCCGAAGACTGTTCGACACCCCCTTCCTAGTCACTCCTATGGCGTATGAGCCACCACCGTCCCTTGACTGGTTAGGTCGCCGTAGTAGTTCTCGTGTCCCAGCTTCCGCCCAGGCTGCTCTCGACCTCCTCAGTCTTCCCTTCGAGTGTCTACGGACCATACGTTCTCTGTGGAGGACTCCGAGCATGCAAGCTGCTCGAGATGTCCAGGACTTCGGTGACTTCTTCGGGGCTATGAATCGGGCATGGAATGCTTCTCTCTCTACTGCGTTCCCGTCTGAGACTCTCGATCTACCTTCGGTCATCGGTAGCCTCCACACCAATCCCGCGGGACCGAGTAGATCGAAGGAGAAAGGAAAAGGAAAAGGTAAGGGTAAGAGTAAGGACAAGTGAGCGGTACGTAGCTGTAATCCTATGTTGTATGCAGTACGTTCTATCTCCTAGCCCTTCGCAGTCGCCCCTCCTTCGGCTTAGTAGGGTGAAGTTCGTGGAACTTCGCCAATATGTCGTCAGCTCCATCGACGTTCTCCACTGGTTCCCATGATACTGAGTCGTCTGTTCCTTCGTAACCTAACCACTCCACCAAGTACTCTAACTTTCCTGATCTCTTATTTACTCTAGAGTCTACAATATCCTTTACCTCCCAAGACTCTCCCACATTGTCTACTTCTACTGGGCCAGGTGGCTCAGCTTGCTGACCAGGAAATATTGGAGGGTGATAAGGACGGAGCAAGGAGACATGGAATACATCATGGATACCTGCCATCGTTCCTGGTAATTCCAATTTACAAGCATGAGAACCTACCTGCCGTACTACCTTGTACGGCCCACTTTGTTTAACATCTAACTTCTTCATTGGTCTCTTCGTCTTAATATTCTCTAACGACAGCATCACTAGGTCTCCTTCCGCGAGGTTCGGCGTAGTCCGGTGTTTCCTATTGTATCCTTCGGCGTACTTCTCATTAGCTTTCTCAATTCCTTCGATACAATCTTTGTGTATTTCAGTCAAGTCTTTTACCACCACCGTAGCAGCGGGCACTTCGACTTCGCTGGCCTTGATTTCTTCAGCCCATCGAGGGTGGTACCCATAGTTCGCATAAAATGGTGTCTTATTTATCGCAGAATGATGGGTGTTGTTGTAGGCGAAGCTAGCTCGAGCAAGCAGCTTCGACCAATCGTTCTGCTGATAAGAAGTGAAGATTCGAAGGTAGAGCTCTAAGGACTGGTTGGTTCGTTCAGTCTGTCCATCAGTCTGCGGATGATATGCAGTAGAGAGATGTAGTCTTATCCCGAGACTATCGGTCAAGTTCTTCCAAAATTTCGAGGTAAACTTCGATCCCCTGTCAGACACTATGTTCTCTGGTAGCCCATGCTGAGCTACCACATAGTCCATTATCAACTCGGATAGGCCAGCTGCGGTTAACTTCGTCGTAGTCGGGATAAAAATGGCCCATTTGGTCAACCGGTCCACCACTACTAAGATGGAATTGTATCCATGGGAATTCGGGAGCTCTTCAATGAAATCCATCGAAATGCTGGACCATGGCTTCGTAGCCACTTCCAGTGGTTTAAGCTCTCCATGGGGTCTCTGCCTGTTAGTCTTTGCTCTCTGACACACCGCACATCCAGCGATGTAATCTTCAACATCCTTCCTTACTCCAACCCAAACGTAGTCCCGTAGGACTAGCTCGAGAGTCTTCGCTGAGCCTGGGTGACCCGCTAGGACCGAGTCATGCCGCGTCTTCATTATCTTTAGTCGAGCATCGGCGTAGTTCGGCACATAAGTTCGACCATCGAACGTGAGGAACCCTCTTGAATTCCATCCCCCACGAAGTATTAAGGGGGACCGCGAGGTACGGCGTAGTTCGGTGACCGACTCTGGTTCCTGCACATTATCGTGACATGTCAGATGAGAGCACTTAGCACAGGTTACCCCCAGTAATTCTTCTCTAACCTCCTCCACCTCTTCGTCTTCCTGTATTCCAACTACCAAATCCATAGGATTAATAAGGTCACTCTCTCTTACTTCCTTCGTCCCTTGCAAAGCACGAAGTAGGTGTTGTAACCCAGAGCTAGTGCCGTCGAGTTCGTCGAACTTCGGCAACCCTTGAATAAGGTTGCTCTCCTGCACCATAGTACTCCCTTTTCCAGAGTGGTAGTCTGCTCTTCTCGATAGTCCATCCGGCAGTGTAGCTTGTCTCCCAGGTCGATACACCATCTTAAACCTAAAGTTAGAAAGCTCTTCGACCCACCTGCCCTGCCTCGGGCTTAACTGCTTCGGTTCCATCCAGTATGTCAAGTTCAAGTGGTCCGTGAGAACTGTAGTTTCTACCTGTAACAGTAAGTGTCTCCTTCTTCTGAAAGCCTCAACGATAGCTAGTAGTTCCTTCTCGCCTACCGTGTAGTTTAACTGCGCCGCTTGAAACGCTCCTGACTCGATCGCTACCGGATGTTCTTGTCCTAACTCGTTCACCTGCGATATTATGAAACCCCACCCGAAGAACGAGGCATCTGTCTGTAGTAATGTCTTCAACGAGGGATCAAAGTGAGCCAATACCGGGGCCCTACACATTCTATCCTTCAACTCTTTAAAAGCTCTTTCCTGCTCCATACCCCAGACAAACGGTACATCCTTTCTTGTGAGGTCATTGATCGGTTTAGCAATCCTAGAGAAGTTGGGGACAAAACGCCGATAATAACTAACGACTCCCATAAATCCTCTGCTCTCTCTTAGGTTCTTGGGACGGGGAAAAGACACAACAGCGTCGATGTACTCTGGATTACTAGAAACTCCCTCCCGTGAGACCACAAAACCCAAGAAGACTACCGAGTCCTTTTCAAACTCGCACTTACTAGCCTTGACGAACAGATTCGACCTTCGAAGAACTTCGAATACCTTCGCCGTAGTTCCTCTCAATTCTTCCAACGTCTGACCATAGATGAGTATATCATCTATATAGACAACTACTCCTTTCCCCAACAGTTCTCTGAAGCTTTCATTTAGGAAATGCTGGAATACAGCAGGAGCATTTCGCAGACCATCTCGAACAACAAGAGACTCGAACATACCGTACTGAGTTCTGAACGCCGTCAGGTGTTCGTGTCCTTCCTTTACCCGTAGGAGTTGATAAGCTCCAATCAGATCTAACTTGCTGAAGTACCTCGCTTTTCCTAGCTCTTCGGTTATCTGACCGATCAGAGGCAGTGGATAGGCGTCGGGTATCGTTGCTTCGTTTAACTTTCGGTAGTCAATGACCATTCGCCATTGACCTTTTGCTTTCTTCGGTACCAAGAACATCGGTGATCCATAGGGCGAATTACTGGGTCGAATTCTTCCGGCCGATATTTCGCGATCTAGGATGTCTCTCAGCGCACTTCTCTGATCTTCTCCAAGCGAGTAGAGTGGAGCAACCTTCAGGTTCGCCCCCTCCTTAAGATCAAACTCCAGATCATAGCCCCTCGAGGGAGGTAATTCTTCACCTCCCTTCCTTGGGTTAAAAACATCAATGAACGAGTGGTATTGTTCAGGAACCACCTGATACAATTCCTCCTGTTCCTCCGGACTCAGTTCATCCTGGTCATCTTTGTCTCGGAGATCTATCGCGTCCGTCGGAGTCGGCAGCCCTATGGCCGCTAACTTCGCCGCACTTGGTGAGGCTGGGATGGGAAATTTCACCGAGTTGTCTCTTCCATCAAGGACAACCCCTTCCTTCCTCATCCAATCCCACCCTATCACAACATCTGCGTCGCAGAGCGTTGTTACATCGAGACGAACAGATCGCACTTCGGCGTCCTTCGTCAAACTAAATCCGACTTCGACAAACTCGGTGATAGGTCCCGCGACACTCACCGAGCCGTCGAACATGTGAACGGGTACGCTCACCTGATATTGTCTCCTTTCTGCGCCTATCTTCGTCGCCGCTCTAGGACTTATATATGAACAAGTAGCCCCGGTGTCCCAGAGCGTAGTTAGCTTCATTCCATTAATGAAAATGTCCGATTTAGGTTGATCTCTGGAAACGGAAGGGATGAGGAGATGATTATCGACATTGCATGAACAAGGGGTACTGAGTGGTGTATTTTTGTATTCACAATCCTCTGGCTCCATCAGCTGTGTTTCTTTTATGGGTTTGGGAATGGTGGCCGAGAGAATATGGCGGACCCGCCGAGCCTCGCCTACTGCGACAGGTCCTCTTCTTTTCCCTGGTCCTCTTCCAAATCTACTTCTCCTCCAACCGCATTCAAGTTCCTCCTCTGTCCGAGAGGTACTGCGTTCCCTCCCGATCCTCCACCACGTTCTCCGAACTTCTCCCCCCATGGAGGCAACAGTCCAACCTTAACCTTAGCCTCCCTTACAGGGCATTCCTTCAGCCAATGTCCTGCTTCACCACACTCGGTACACTTCCCCTCCTTCCTCCTTGTCTCCCTCAGATCGGAGCTCGGCCTAGGCCATCTTCGGCGAACTTCGTCGATGTTTGGCGGTGTACTCTTTACCACCGTCGACATCATAGCCGCCTGGGCACCACCCTGCGCCGAAGGTTGCCCCTTTTCCCATTTCTTCTCTTCTTTCTTCTCCGTCCTCTGACTTTCCACCACTGTCGTTGTCCTTATCCCTCCTTCCCTTTTCCTCTCTGCCTCCTTCTCCACTTGTCTCCTCCACAGGCGGTTGTCCAAGGGAATCACAAACTCCAATAGCTCTTTTACAGTCCCAAACGATCTACCGTGTCTTGCGATTTCATCTAGAAGGTGCGATTTTAGTCCTTTCTTGGCTCGGTCAACTAGGTTTCCATCATCAGACCACTTGAGAATCGCAACATGTCGCTGAAAGGCGGAGAAGTAGTCCGAAGCAGACCCGGTTTGCTTGAGGTCGTTAAGTTGTCGGGCCGCAGTTCCTTCTTCGTCTGGATCACCAAAATTAGTCTTGAGGTACTTAACGAACTGATCGTGTGTCGTGAGGTACTCAGGAAGAGGTCTTTTGGATAGATCGGGCTGCACTGCAAGAAGAGGTGTTTCGCGTAGATGAGAGATCATGAAAAAGACTTTCTTAGTGTCGTCGGGGAAAAGATGAGAGTTCAATTCGAAGTGTACGTCGCACTCAGACAGAAAGGCGGTTAACTTGTTCCGATCTCCTCTCCATAGGTCTGGGTTAGGTAGCTTTATCCCTTTCCGTTGTTCGCCCACTACGCTTGGGGTCGCCGAAGTTTGCCGTCCCATGGCGTACCTCACCCCTTCTGATATCCCTTCTGCAATCCCGCCCACTGTATCCCTTTCTCTTCTCTGTTCCCATTCCTCCCTACGTCTTCTCTCCTCCATCATGTCTTTGTTCATATTCGCCACCATCTGCATCAAGGCCAACACCACCCCTTGTGTTCCTTCTTCTCCCAAGTTCGCCGTACTTCCAGTGTTTTCTCTTGGGCGTGGGGTTTGGTCTGATCCAAGTGGGGATCCCACAGGTGGGAGAGCATTAGACGGAGGAGAAGGAGGGTTAGAAAGCACCGGTGGAACGAACTCATCTCCTTGAATTGACCCCCCCACACTATCCTCAACTCCAAGGTCCTGCCCCATTGCTCTGCTAAGCTCCTCCAATGCTCTCCTCTCGTTCTCCTCCATCCTGTCTCCATCCCTACTCATGCCTCGTGTAATTCTTCTTTCTGGTTCCATATTATCTTCGTACTTCTCCGAGGTTCGCACGGGTCGTCGGTAGGAGCGATCCTTGATACTGTCACGGCCGTCGAACAACTACTTCTTAATAGACCGACGGTCGACGAACCTCGGCTAACTTCACGCTCTGAGTCGATGTCTCACCCAACCAGGAGGGCGCAGACGTCGAAAGGGGTGTAACTACGGCGTACTTCGGCGTAGTTACTCTAACTAGGGTTTTGATCTACTGATGGCGATGTATCTTGATTTATAGCTATCTCTATCTGTCTTTTACTACTGACAACAATCAAGGATCGCTGAAGAACTTCAGCGATCTTCTCAGCTAATATTATCTACTCCTCCTAGACGTTCATCCAACCCTCTCGCGCTTTGACGTACTTCAACGCACTTCGTCCAACTTCCCCGAGCCCTCGGCCATCCTCTTCCTCCTTCGACTAACTCCGCCTAACATCGCCGCACTTCTGCTCCCATTGTCCCTACTTAGCCTAACCCCGCCTAACATCGCCGCACTTCTGCTCCCATTGTCCCTACTTAGCCTAACTCCGTCTAACTTCGCCGTACTTGGTGTCAGAAGTCCTGAGTTACGTGTAGAGTAAAGAGGTTAAGGCGTGATGGGGTTTTGATGGCCAAAGGAGGGTCATTGTTGGTGGAGTAATCGAGGTGTCACGACGTAGTTCGTGACACCAACTATGCTCCTCCTTCCGCCGATGAAACTCTGGATCATCTTACTTCTACTGGTGATCCTACAGGATTGAGTTCCTCTCAGCCAATCGCTGGTCCCTCCTCTTCTCCCCATACTCCTCTCCCTCGCAATGTCATTCGTATTCCCGCTTCGGCCCGTCGTCCCCGAGCCAATTCTACCACCTCCAACTTTTAGTGTGTTTATATCTCTCTATTTGTAGCTATATTTCCTGTGTATGCATTCATTTCTGACCCAGTTTTGTTGATCTTGATCGAATTCTCACTTTCTTCTGGGGTCCCTCTTCCTCTTTTCCAAAAATTCACCAAAAACGGCCAACTCTTCCACATTTTCTCGTGGTTCCCAGTCATAGGCCGCATTTCCTGTGTATCCTAACCATTTTACCTTGAATTCTTCCTTCCCTCGTCGAATTCTGCTATCCACAATTGCTTCCACATGGAATTCTTCCTGGCCATTTATTACTACGGGTGGTGGGGGTTGTATCTGTCGACCTGGTATCATGTCCTTAGGATATGGTTCCAACAGCGTGGCATTGAAGACATTGTGTACTTTCATCGATGGAGGTAGATCCAATTCGAAAGCATTTTTCCCAACTTTCCTCATGATCTTGAAGGGGCCAATGTATTTTGCTTCTAATTTTCGACTGGGTCGTTCCGTCGTAAGATACTTCGTACTCAGTAGTACCTGTTCTCCCTTTCTGAATTCTTCTGGTATGGTCTTGTGTCTCCTGTTGTAGTACTCTGCACTAATCTCATTAGCCATCCTGACCTGTTCTTGGACAGTCGCATGTAATTCTCCCATATCTCTCCATTTCTTCTCCAATTTGTTTGACTTCGATCGAATGTCGTGCGAATGGATGTCGTAGTGTGGCACATAGCCGTAACAGGCTTCAAAGGGACACAGACCGTGGCTACTATGCGGCGAGCAGTTATAAGCGAACTCAGCAATTGGTAGAAGTTGATCCCAATTGTCCATGTTGTAGTTTACATACATTCCGAGCAGGATTTCCATCTGTTGATTTACTCGCTCAGTCTGTCCATCTGTTTGAGGGTGATACACAGTCGAATATAAGTTCTTTATTCCCAAGAACTGACATATTTCCTTCCAAATTTCCGCTGTAAACTGAGTTCCCCTATCTGATACAATTGTTCGAGGTACTCCATGTTTTGAAAAGATCTCCTTGATGTAGATGTCGGCCACTCTGTTCGCTGTTAGTCCAGTTGTACATGGAATGAATCTAGCCATCTTGGTTAGTCGATCGACTATCACTAGTATCGCGTCGAACTCGGTCGATTTTGGTAGGGGTCCCACCATATCCATAGAGATATCTGTCCAGGGGAGTGTGGGTACTGGTAAAGAGACTAGATGTCCATACGGCTGATGTCGATGAGTCTTATGTCGGTTACAGATCTCGCATCCTTTTACGTATTTCGCAATATACTCGTCCAAATGTGGCCAGTAATAGTCCTCTTTGACCATGGTGATAGTTTTGTCTCTTCCTGGATGACCTACTAGTATCGAATCGTGTCTTGCTTTCATTACTTCCAATCTTGCCTGTCCCTCTGGTATGACTACTCTGTTTCTATACAAGAGTAATCCGCTCTGTGTCCATGATACTCTTGGTGTCTCGCTGCTAGCCTGTGTCTTCTGTGTGTCCTGTGTGTTCTGTGTGCTCTGTGTCCGTGTTATTTGTAGTCCTAGTTGTTGTATGTTTGCTATGTCTTCTGAGTCTTTCAGTCCGTTTTTAATGAGTCCGAATAATGAGTCTTCCCGGATTGCTCCTCTTACTATGTGTCTTGGTCCTTTGTGTTCTGAGTCCATCAAATTCGATCCAATTTGTTCGTGTGTCGGTAGCAATTGTAGCCAGTTACCTTTGTTTAGGTCTGGGTCCTTGCTACTCCCTCTTCCCGGATGATAATCTCCTCGTCTCGTCAGAGCATCTGCTCCCCCATTTTTGCTACCCGGTCGATAAGTGATCTCTATGTTGAAGTCTCCCAATATTTCCAACCATCTCATCTGCCTTCGATTTAGTTGTCGTTTGCTTTGGAAGTACTCTAAGTTCTTGTGATCTGTAATGACCTTTATAACATCACTGCTGTTGGCCAAGTAGGGCCTCCAGGCGACCAAGCAATCCACGATGGCTAGTAATTCTTTCTCTCCTACCGTGTAGTTTAGCTCACAGGGTGTCATTGCTCGAGACCAATACGCAACTGGGTGAAGTTCGGTGGTTCCCTTTATTGATGGGTGAGGGAATCTCTGAGACGCTATCGCACCTATCGCACAATCGGATCCATCGGTTTCAATCCAAGTCGGTCGAGTTCTATCAAAATGTCGAAGTACTGGTGCTGTGGTGAATGTTTTCTTTAGATCGTCAAAAGCCTTTTGACAATCTTGTGTCCAGTTCCAAGCTTGATCTTTCCTGGTTAATCGTGTGAGAGGTCCTACAATATGCGAAAACCCCTTGATAAACCTCCGATAGAAATTCGCAAAACCCAAGAACACTTGAGTATCCCGGACTGTCATGGGTTCTCCCCATTCTAGAATAGCTTTCACCTTTTCTTGATCCATTTCGATCCGTTCGTGTCCTATTACATACCCCAGGAACTTTACTTCACTTGAACTCCATTCACATTTCCTCGGACTGACGACCAAATCGTTTTCAAGTAGTCGGTCTAACACCTTTTGGACAATTATCTGGTGGTTTTCGATCGTGTCGGAGTATACCGTGATGTCATCGATATAAACTACTACCCCTTCGTCAAGTAGATCGTGAAACATGTCTTGTAGAAAGTTCTGAAAGGTGGCTGGTGCATTACACAACCCATCCCTTAGGACTGTGCTCTCGAAACTGCCGTATCTTGTTCGTAAGGCAGCTTTATGTTCATCTCCTTCCTTTATCCTGACTAACTGGTAAGCCCCTTTCAAATCGAGCTTAGTGAAGATCCTTCCTAATTGAAGTCGATCGAGTAGTGTCGAGATGAGTGGCATTGGGTATGAATCCTTAATGGTTACCTTGTTCAGCGCACGATAATCCGTTACCACTCGATAGGGAATCACTCCCTTTTTTGGAACCAGGAATACAGGAGACCCGTAAGGTGATTTACTTCTTCGTAGATGGCCGCTGGCCAGACCATCGTTGATCCACTGCTTTAGGAATGCATCCCCATGTTCATCCAGTTGGTAGATTGGTCCTGGCTTTAGTTCTGCTCCGGGGGTCAATTCGATCTCGTGATCACATTCTCTTCTCGGTGGTAGTTTTCTGGCTCGTTCCACTTTGAATAGCTCCAGATATGGGTGCCATTGTGTCGGTATGACCTGTCGTAACTCTTCTTCGCTCATCTCATCTTCTCCTTTTTCCAATGCTGTTCCTCTTACCAATCCTTCTTCCAACCTCGGATACTTCCAACCGTTATCTTGTCCGATTCCGTCGAACTCGATCAATCCCTTTCCACAATCAATCCTTGCCCTAAACTGTTTCAGGAAATCCAATCCCACCAGTACCTCGGGGCCTTCGTATGCCATCACATCCAATCGAGTCGCAATCTTGAGTCCTTCTCCTAAATCCAATTCAGCTTCTACATACTCGGTCACTAACGTCGCGGTTGTTCCATCGAGGAATCTGATCTTCCGTGGTTCCTGATACTGTCTCTTTGGAAATAAATGGTATAATGGACAGGCCGGCTGTACGTATCTTCCGGTAGCTCCGGTATCAATTAACATTCCAAATCGTAGGGTATCTTCTTCTGTCTGTATCTTTATGTATATTATAGCCGAGTCATTACTGAGATCTATTGGTAGTTGAATTTTGTGCGATTCTGTTAGATCCTGGCCGCAAGTGGTCGCATCACTTAGGCCAGGTATTCGTTTCCCTCTTCTTCAAAGGTTACCGCCATTCCTCGAACTAATGGCCCTTTGGATCCGGTTGGGATCGAGTTCGATCCACTAGGAATTGGTGAGCTATGCGGGTTTGGGGATCCCCTAATATTGTTTCTCGTATTTCCTCCATTTGGACAGTTGTTGGCGTAATGTTCTGGACTTCTACATTTGAGACAACGTCGGTTCTCCCTCCTCCAAGTCATTTCGTTCTCGCTGAGACGTCCTCCGTCCTCTGTCCAAGTGACCGGAGGGTCATTTGGTAGACCATAATTCATCATCCCTGGTTTTCCACCGGGCAAGGGTCCTCTACCAGTCGATTGTGAGTGGCGTTCTACCGGGTTGGGCAAACTAGTATCCAATCGCATCGAATTCGATCGAGGGGGAAGCCAGGTCGTCTCATGTTTGCGTCTAGCAGCCCATCGATTCGCTGCAATCATCGTTTCAGCCATCCGTTGGTTCTCCTCAGTCCCTATCACATGCTGTTTGAAATAGATCCAGTCCGATTTGGTTCGAGGGTCGGTGTTATTTACCACTACCACCTTCAGTAGCTCTTCCTTCAGGCCCTGTATGGCTGAGGCGATTTTCATTGCATCTGGTACCTTTCCAAGGTGTGTGGACCAAAGTTCAAAGTTGGCAAAATACTCGGCGGCCGTATCAGTCTGTCTTAACTCTTGCAATTTCCTCATAGCCGTACCTGCCATGTTACTATCTCCAAATTGAGTTCGTAAATGCTGAATGAATTTGTCGTAGCTCTCTAGCCATTCGGTCGAATTCCATATACTTGGATTGGTTATGGCCGGGGTTAGAAGCATTTGAGGGGTGCCTCGAAGATACCCGTACATGAACAGGATCTTCCTGCGATCGGTGGCGTACTCTGCCCCTTTGAACTCGAAGTTCATGTGACATGCTGCAAGGAAGTTGTCCAATTCTCCTCGTTCTCCACTGAAGGTAGGTGGATCCGCACACCTGGTTCTTCCTGTTCGTTCGTTGTTGTTAAGTTTTGGCTCCAAATACGGCTTGTTTTCTTCGACTTCGATCGAACTTGCCCCTTTCGATGTGAGTAGCTGTTGGTTCTGTCGGTCAGCTTTCATCGTAGCCAGTTCTCCTCTTAATGCATTTTGTTCCTTTTGTTGCATCGTCATAATGGCTAACAATTGTGACAACTGCTGCGATAACTCATTCAGCGGATCTGGGGTAGTGGTGGTAGAAGTGAGATCATGTGAAATGGTACTTCTCGAAGAACTTGTTGGTATTTCTTCCTCTGGGACCAGCCCTTGTTCCAACTCCTCTTTTTCTGGTATCATTTTCCGCGCTTTCCCTCTGGTGAGCATACAGTACTCTCCGATTCGACCCAAGGTGCGTAAGGCTGATTCTTCAACTTGTAACGGTACTGGAAACACGACGACTAGGTCGCAGGTTGGGTCGAACTCGATGGATGTCTCGTGGAACTCTAGGGGCTCTGGTGCTAATGGATCGTGTCTCCTCTACAATCGATGTAGCCAAAGAATGATATTGAAGAATCAGCAAAGTTGGTACTTTGCTGATTGTACTATATACTGTCTACGGATATCCTCGCCCTTTGTCCTCTTCCTGCTGCAAGCGTCTACGTACGTACATACTCGGACAGGTGAAAAACCGCTTTGAGCAAACCCAGTGGGGAAATCTCGAAAGGGGAAAACCCGTCCCTACCTACTGCAGCACTGCCTCCAACTCCCGCTTTCCTCTGTCCTAATCCGTCGAACTCGATAGAGTCCTCTCGATTCGTTGTTACCCCGTAACAAGACGTTACCTCCAAACCAAAGTTACGATTTGAGACTGGACCTAGTGGAGGGGGCGAAGTTAAAGGTGGCCCCACTGTACTCGTTAGCTGAAGATCAGAGAAAAGCGTTAAGGGAGATTCTGGAGAAGGAGGTAGCGGCTGGTAGAATTCGGAAGAGTAACTTGCCTTATGGGTCACCTATGTTCATGGTTCCCAAAAAGGTAAAAGGACAGTGTCACGAACTACGTCGTGACACCTCGATTATTCCATAAACAATGACCCTCCTTTGACCATCAAAACCCCCATCACGACTCAAGCTCTTTATTCTACACATAACTCAGGATATCTGAGACCAAGTACAGCGAAGTTAGACTAAGTTAGGTTAGGTAGGGACAATGGGAGCAGAAGTACGGCGAAGTTAGGCGGAGTTAGGCTAGGTAGGGACAATGGGAGTAGAAGTGCGGCGAAGTTAGGCGGAGTTAGCCAAAGGAGGAAGAGGATGGCCGGGGTTCGGGGAAGTTGGACGAAGTGCGTTGAAGTACGTCAAAGCGCGAGAGGGTTGGATGAACGTCTAGGAGGGATAGATAATATTAGCTGAGAAGATCGCTGAAGTTCTTCAGCGATCCTTGACTGTTGTCAGTAGAAAAAGACAGATAGAGATAGCTATAAATCGAGATACATCGCCATCAGTAGAACAAAGCCTTAGTTAGAGTAACTACGCCAAAGTACGCCGTAGTTACACTCCTTTCGACGTTTGCGCCCTCCCGGTTGGGTGAGACATCGACTCAGAAGCGTGAAGTTAGCCGAGGTTTGTCGACCGTCAGTCTATTAGGAAGGAATTGCTCGACGGCCGTGACAGACAGTGGCGGATGGTGACGGATTATAGGAAGTTAAACGAAGTTACCATTCCAGACGTTCATCCCCTTCCATTGATCAGTCAAATTACTGAGGAATTAGTGTCACAATCGTCGTTTCTTCTCTTCTACTGACCGACGGTCAACAAACCTGGGCTAACTACGTCGTAGTGGGGCGTCAATGTCTCACCAGGACAGGGTACTCGTCGGGGAACTACGGCTAACTACGCCGTAGTAATACGTCAAGTGATAAGTGATAAGGTGATCGTCGATGAGCTACGGCTAACTTCACCGTAGTACGTCAAACTGCTGGATGGTAGCTCTCCTTAACTCAGGTGGTTGTAGCTACTGAATATATCGCTCGCTACTGACAACAATCAAGGATCACTGAAGAAGTTCAGCGATCTGTAAACTATCTATACTACTCCTCTCTTCTCATAGAACGTCCCTCAACTCCTGCACTGTCTCACGCTCAGTCCTCTTTGTTCAACTTTGCCGTACCTCGCCATATCCCCGACGTCCTACTCCACTCACTTTGACTAACTTTGCCTAACTTCCCCTGCTCTGCTCCCTCTCGGTTCCCTTCCCCTAACTTTGCCGTAGTTCTCCGCTAGGCGGGGTTATCGTGACAAATAATACCCTCTTGGTTCTCGTAACTTCGCCGTAGTCCGTCTCAGTGGTTCAAGTGGAGGTTGGTGATGGTGAAAGGAAGGTTGGTGATGGTGAAAGGAGGGTCGGTGATGGCGGTTGTCAGGGATGTTACGACGTAGTTCGTGACAGTCGCCCCCTCCTTAGGCGTGAACGTCCTCGTGAGCTTCGTATGCATGTAATGAAGAAAAAGACACTCAGCAGGTTGTAGGGAACACAAATGGTCATATACCAGTTGTTGGTAGATGATACCATGGCTCGTTGTTAATGGGACAGCTAACTTCATCGAAGTTCATCGTGGTTGTTTGTTGTTATCCTGTGGTAATTACATTGTAAGTGAGACAGAGGATTTGGGGTACAACAAACCTCGTCGAAGTTCGTCAGCGTATCCCTAACTTATATGAATGTGAGACACGTAGCGTGGGAATTTTGATCGTCGTCATGGTGTTTGTTGTTGCTGAGACACATCGTTATGCGAAGTGACCAGTGCCCTGACGACAAGCAGTCGTGTTAGTTATACTAAATTGTAATGATCCTGCTTGTGAGGATCACCACAAATAAATAAATGTAACCTACCCGTAGGGCTGGATACTGAATCGGAACTCTGTGATGTGGATGATACTAGCAAGCAATGATCAAAGGTCAGTAGATGTAAGTAAAGAGTGTATCAGGGAAACCAAAGAGGGTCTGAGAGAGGATGGAGGAAAAGAAAGAAGGGGAAGAAGAAGTGAGAAGTGAGAAGAAAGAGGATGGGAGAAGAAAGACAATGGAGGAAGAGATCCCCCTCAGACCCGGCTTATATGCATAAATGAGCTGACGTTTGACGTAGGAAAGACGTGACAGAATCTGTGTCTTTGACACGTTATGCGTGAATACTATATACTAGGAGACAGGAGAGACTATAGGTAAAGAAGGCGTAACTGAGGCAGGTGCGTATAAGACTTGTATACACTATGAAACACAGACAAGAGACAGGGGTAGGGGTATCTGGAAGAGAATCTAGTAGCTTGGTACTGATCAGTATGTAGGGGATGATCGGATCCACTACATAAATACTCAGTACTTTGGCCCACTTCTTCTTCTTCCCCAGTACTAATCCTAAATCGTACTATCATCGTCTATCGAACCTCAGCTTTTGCTTTACCAAACACATAAATTTGATATATTTTAACAATATGAGCTCTCGCCCAGAATGTGACGCCTACCGATCTTTTGTAGATCGTTTCTCCGCTGCCCGTAAGTTACTTGTACAGTTCTCAGTGTAATGCATACGCCTAAAGGGTGACGTGCACTAAGCTCTTGTGCTAAAAGATCCAATGCTCAGCTCATAGTATGAGCTGAGACCCTTTATAAACTGCTTGTGCTGCGACCAAGATTCGAGATTTATGACACTCAGGTTAGGTCATCACTGATCACTTCAGTCTCTCAGCAGAGGAATACCCCCCGCCAAGTGTTGTCTATGGGCCTTGGGGCCTTAGCCATCACCGATGGTTCGCCTTCTGCTGCTGCAGCTTCCGCTGTGGCTCCTTCTGTCGCCGTGCCCCCCGCTGAAGCTACGGCCCCTCTTTCCTTTGGCCAACAGGAGGTCAGACCTGCTCCTGTTGGCCTCTTGCAAACGCCAGGTTGTACTGCCACTGTGGTAGAAATCAATGATGATGACGAGATGATGGTTAGTGATGAGGAGACAGATGGTGATGAGGAGATGGATGGTGATCGTTGCGGTGAAGAGATGGATGTGGGGGTTGATGATGGTGGAGAGATGGGTGAGGAGGACGACGAGTCGTTTGACATCGATCTTGGTGGTGAGGAGTTGTGCGAGGATAGGGATGAATGGTTGGCCGAGCTGAGAACATTGGGTCGTACGTTTGTCGCTGCATAACCTGGTCGTGAGTGCTAATGTGTACAGCTGTTCGCGTCACCAAAGGTTCTCCCGAGCTTTGTGTGAGAATGCTGGGTTCCAACGGGAAGAAACAAGTGGCCTACATGGCTAAGCTCGCCGAAGTGAAGTCCGAGAAACGTCGTTGTTCCCCTTCCGTCCACGACGAAGTGACTCCCCCTTCGGCAAAACGGGTCAAAGAGACACCTCGGTCCTTTCCAGGACAGGCTGAACCGTCCCCCCCCACTTCCCACGAGACAGGGAGCGCTCGCAAGGCTTCGTTGCGAGCGCAGGAGAGGCTATGGCAGAAGTTCATTGATGAACGCGAACGATGGGAGGTTGCCAGTATAGATGAGTCATGTGATCGATGTCGGTAGGTTCCTTCCATAGAAGCTTATACATCTGCTGATCAATAGCTGTGAAATTATCACATGCGGGAGAACAAAATGGCCGTGCTTACGACCGGTCAAGCCCCACAATCGTGGGTCCCGTTGTGCTTCCTGCACTTCTGGCCCCTGCTCCTTCTGCCCCTCCAATACCGCTCGGGATATTCCTCCCAGACCTTCTGCTCCTCTCGGTCCCCCCTACACTCCGTCCGCCGCTGTTCGTCGCCGTCTCCCCACAGCCCAAGACGGGGACTATCCTTTGCGCTCTCCTTCGGCAAACTTCTCCTCTCCCGGCCCCACCTCGCCGTCACCCGCCGTCCGTCGCCCGCCTAACTCTCCCGTGGCCGGACCGTCTCGTCTCCCTGCTACTCCTTTGGCAGGTTCGTCTCGTCGTGCGCCTCGCCGTGCTCCTTCCGCCTCCCTCCAGCCCTCAACACCTATGGCTGGCCCATCTCGTCTCCCGGCTACCCCTTCTGCCGGTCCGTCTCGTCCCACCAGGAGCCGTCCTACTCCTGCGTCAACTCAAGAGGAGTCTCCTCTAAGTCTCCCTCCTGCCCTTGGGACCCGAAGCCGTCAACCATCTGTTCCTCCTGCTTCTGGGCTCTCAACTCCTGCCCCTCCTGTGAAAACTCCTCCGGAATCTTCGAAAGGGAAAGGCAAGAAGAAGAAAGCTGTCCAGTTTGAACCGGCTGTGGTGGAAAACGAAAGTACTTAGCTACCAGAGGAAATCCCTCCCGCCCTCGACCACCCCACTATCGCTCTCGACCCTCGGATACCAGAGGAAGACAAACAGCTAGCCACCTTTCGTTCCGTCATTATTGGCTTAACCACGCAATTACAAGCCAATAGACGAGATACGGCGAAGCTCGTCGAATATTGCATGAAGCTGGTCTCCGCGATGAATATTCTCTCTCGGACAATGGCAACCCTTGTGAACTCCTCCGACATAGGGCCATTAGGGCAAACTGAGTTAGCTAGAGTTTCCCGAGAGCTCACAACGGACATGAGCGACTTCTACCGCAATCTCTTCGACTCTCCCTACCTCCTGAACCCCACTGAGTATATGCTCCCCCCTACACTGGACTGGTTAAAACCATCTCAACCAGCTCAACTCAGTTCTCAGGATGGTGCTTTCCTCGATATCCTTACTCTTCCCCCAGACTGTCTTAGAACACTTTGTCAGTTGTGGAAGTTACCCAGTCTGAACCTCGCTCGTGATCCTGCCCTCCACGCTGCTCACATTCTGGCCTTTAACACGGCATGGAGGGAGACTCGGTCACGTCGACGGATAGTACCAGCGAAGGGTACAGAGAATAGTTCTGGAGGTGGTCCTGCACCGGGGAACTGGGAACAGGGAGGAAATTCGCAGCAGTGAGTTGTACTTAGCTAATGTTGTACCCGTTGTATGAATTACTTCCTCGTCCGTGATCTTACCACTCGTCCTTTACTCGGTTTACCAGGATGAAGTTCATGGAACTTCGCCAATATGTCATTAGCTCTGTCCACATTCTCTACTGGTTCCCACCATACTGCGTTGTCTGAGCCTTCGTAACCTAGCCATTCTACTAGATATTCTAACTTTCCTGACCTCTTATTTACTCTCGAGTCCACAATATCCTTTACTTCCCACGACTCTCCTACGTTATCTACTTCTACCGGACCAGGTGGTTCAGCTTGCTGACCAGGAAATACTGGAGGGTGATAGGGACGGAGCAAGGAGACATGGAATACATCATGGATACCTGCCATCGTCCCTGGCAACTCCAATTTGCAAGCATGAGAACCTACCTGCCGTACCACCTTGTACGGCCCACTTTGCTTAACATCCAACTTCTTCATTGGTGTCTTAGTCTTAATATTCTCTAAGGACAACGTAACTAGGTCACCTTCCACAAAGTTCGGCGTAGTTCGGTGTTTCCTATTGTATCCTTCGGCGTACTTCTTGTTAGCTTTCTCAATCCCCTTAATACATTCCTCATGTATCTCAGTTAGGTCTTTTACTACTATCATAGCAGCAGGTACTTCGACTTCACTAGCCTTGATCTCTTCAGTCCACCGAGGGTGGTACCCATAGTTCGCATAGAATGGGGTCTTGTTTATCGCAGAGTGATGGGTGTTGTTATAAGCAAAGCTGGCTCGAGCAAGTAGCTTTGACCAGTCATTCTGCTGATAGGAAGTGAAGATTCAAAGATACAACTCCAGGGATTGATTTGTTCTCTCTGTCTGTCCATCAGTCTGTGGATGGTACACAGTGGAGAGATGTAGTCTTATCCCAAGACTATCGGTTAAGTTCTTCCAAAACTTCGAAGTGAATTTCAATCCCCTGTCTGACACTATGTTTTCCGGTAGCCCATGCTGAGCTACTACATAGTCCATTATTAGCTCTGATAGCCCAGCTGTGGTTAACCTCGTCGTAGTTGGGATAAAGATGGCCCATTTGGTCAATCGATCCACCACTACCAAGATCGAGTTATACCCATTGGAATTTGGAAGCTCTTCGATAAAATCCATCGAGATGCTTGACCAGGGTTTAGTAGCCACTTGCAATGGTTTAAGCTCTCCATGAGGTTTCTGCCTGTTAGTCTTTGCTCTCTGACATACCACACAACCAGCGATGTAGTCCTCAACATCTTTTCTTACTCCAACCCAGACATAATCTCTTAGGATTAGTTCAAGGGTCTTCGCCGAACCTGGGTGACCAGCCAAGGCCAAGTCATGTCGCATCTTCATGATCTTTAGTCGAGCGTTGGCGTAGTTCGGCACATAAGTGCAATCGTCAAATGCGAGGAAACCTCTTAGGGTCCACCCCCCACAAAGTATTAGAGGAGATTGCAAACTACGGCGTAGTTCGGTGATTGATCCTGGTTCCTGCACGTCATCGTGACACGTTGGATGAGAACACTCAGCGCAAATGACCCCTAATAATTCCTCTCTAACCCCTTCTATGTCTTTGTCCTCCTGGACCACAAGTATCAGATCCGTAGGGTCAACAAGATCATTTTCCTTTACCTCCCTTGTCCCTTGCAATGCTCGAAGGAGGTGACGCAACTCCGACGTGGTGGCATCAACTTCGTCGAACTTCGGTAGACCTTGAATAAGGTTACTCTCTTGTACCATGGTACTTCCTTTCCCGGAATGGTAGTCCGCCCGTCTAGATAACCCATCTGGAAGACTTGCCTGGGTTCCTGGTCGATAAACCATTTAAAACCTGAAGTTAGCTAGCTCCTCTACCCACCTACCTTGGCAAGGACTGAGTTGTTTTGGTTCCATCCAGTAGGTAAGGTTTAAATGGTCAGTAAGGACTGTGGTTTCTACCTGCAGTAGTAAGTGTCTCCTTCTTCTGAAACTGTCACGGCCGTCGAGCAGTTCCTTCCTTATAGACCGACGGTCGACGAACCTCGGCTAACTTCACTCTTCTGAGTCGATGTCTCACCCAACCGGGAGGGCGCAGACGTCGAAAGGAGTGTAAGTACGGCGTACTTCGGCGTAGTTACTCTAACTAAGGTTTTGTTCTACTGATGGCGATGTATCTCGATTTATAGCTATCTCTATCTGTCTTTTTCTACTGACAACAATCAAGGATCGCTGAAGAACTTCAGCGATCTTCTCAGCTAATATTACTTATCCCACCTAGATGTTCATCCAACCCTCTTGCGCTTTGACGTACTTCAACGCACTTCGTCCAACTTCTCCGAACCCCGGCCATCCTCTTCCTCCTTTGGCTAACTCCGCCTAACATCGCCGCACTTCTACTCCCATTGTCCCTACCTAACCTAACTTCGCCGTACTTCTGCTCCCATTGTCCCTACCTAACCTAACTTAGTCTAACTTCGCCGTACTTGGTCTCCGATGTCCTGAGTTACGAGTAGAATAAGGAGGTTGAGTCGTGATGGGGTTTTGATGGTCAAAGGAGGGTCATTGTTTATGGAATAATCGAGGTGTCACGACGTAGTTCGTGACAGTCGCCCCCTTCTTTAGCCGCGAACGTCCTCGTGAGCGATTACACCTGTATTGTGGCAAGAAAACTTAGCAGCGTAGTACCTCCATCCTATCTTTCTCCAATTTCATCCCTCGTCGTTCTGCTCCCTGCGCCGTACTTCGTAGTTGAGCCTCCTTTCACTTTGAAACCCGACAGTGAGACTCCCCTAACTTCGTCGAGGTTTGCCGTAAGATACCCTGTGTCTTTTGTAGGTGAGACACGTTTCCCGGATCCTAGCCGAACAACACCGTTGTTTGTCGAATTAACCCTCGTTTATATGGAGATGAGAGACTATAGCGTGGGAATTTTGATCGTCCCTATGTTTACCTTTTGTTGATGAAACGCGAAACGTGATGCGTGTTGACGACGAGGGGGTAGGTTTGGGTGTACTAAATACTGAGTACTTCGTCGAGTTTCTCTCTTTTCCCCATCTGCTTTCAAAACTTTCCACCTCTCTTACCTAGAAAACAGATTTGTGACCTTGACCTATCATCTTTTATTTCTTTAAGTATCTTTAACGTCATGGCCCCTCCTACTCCCACCTCCAACCCTTTCGCCGCCATGAGGAACTTTGGTGGTATGGTGTCGTCTGCTCGTGAGTCCTCCTTCGATACTTACCTCACTTCGCCGAACCTGGCTGACGTTCAGTTTCCTTCGGCGACAGATCTCGCCAAGTCTCCTCTCTTGGCCTCGGCACTCTCTCTTTGGGGGAACCGTCTGCCGCCGCATCGCCTCCTCGGTCTGCTTCTCCTCCCGCCGGTTCTCCCTCTGCTTCTCCTCCTCCCGGTTCTCCCTCCGCTTCTCCTCCTGCCGCCAGCCCTCGCCGCAGGACGCCCGCCTTTCGTCCTGGTGAGTCTCCGTCCTCCTCCGACGAGGAGTCGCTCAGTGGTTCGGAGTCAGACGGTCAGTCAGACTTCGAAGGTAAAGGAGGTGATTACGATGATGAGGAGGATCAGAATCGTGAGGGTGAAGATGAGTTAGAAGAATCCTCGGATGATGATATGGTGTCGGTTAGTGTAGAGGACAACGATGGTGATGGTCCTGAGCGTGAGTTCTTCGCCCATCCTCTCACACCTTCGCCGAACTTGGCCTTGCTTATCTGTTCTTCAGCCTCCTAAGACATTGCTAACCCGTGGCCGTTCGCGCTTCCCCTCCTGCCCAGATCGTGGGCCAGAAACGACCTCGTGCCCTCTCCTCCTCTTCCTCTTCTTCTTCTTCTTCTTCCGGGGTTCTTCCCCCGCCAACGCCATCGCCGCCGCTGCCGCTGCCGCTGCTCGCCGCCCTGCCGCCGCTGCTGCTGCCCGTCGTCCTGCTGCCGCTCCCCGTCCCGCCGCCGTCGCCACTGCTTCTGCCGCCGCCGCCTCCGTCGCTGCTTCCCCCTCCCCTCCCCGAGGGGAGCCTTCGCCCAAACGGGTGAAGAGATCGTTGCGGGAAGAAGAGTACTTGTGGAAGAAGATGGAGTCTGAGCCTGGACGTTGGGTTGTGGTTGGTGTCGATGAGGCATGTGATCGTTGTAGGTGAGTCTCCCTGTTTGCACTGCGCCGAAGTTACTCCTGCTAATTAGTAGACGTGAAATTATCACGTATAATCGTCCAAACTGGCCCTGCCTCAAGGCAGTCAGGCCGCACAACAAAGCTCTCCGTTGTGCTTCATGCACATCTGGTCCCTGCTCCTTCTGTCCCGTCTCCTCTGCTCGGGACATCCCGCCCCGTACCTCCGACTCTTCGCCTTTCCCGCCTCCCCAGACTCCAGCGTCTGTCCCCCGTTCGCGGGTACCACCTTCGTCTCTCCGGTCGGTTCGCCGTACTTCGCCGGACCTCCGCCCGTCGCCTCCGTCGCCGTCGCCCTTCGCTCCTGTGGCCGGCCCATCACGTCTCTCGGCTGTTCCTCCTTCGTCTTCTCGCCGTCCTTCGGCCTCTGCTCCTTCAGCCTCTGCTCCTTCGGCCTCCCGTCCTTCGGCGCCACGTCCGTCCTCTCCAGTGGTAGCTTCTCCTCCGGCTCACGGCACCCGAAGTCGGCGTCCTTCTGTTCCTCCGGCCACTTCGGCGGCCCCTCCTGTCACCCCTCCCTCTGCTTCCCAGAAGACACCGAAGTCTTCTTTAAAGAAATCAAAAGGGAAATCTAAAGAGAAAGAGGTTGCCTTCAATGATGGTGATGTGGAAGATGGAAATACTCAGCGTGCTGGTCCCTCTGCTCCCCGGTTGTCCCTTGTCCACCCTCGTGTCTCCCTGGACGTTCGTATTCCTGAGGACGAAAAGGAATTCGCTACTTATCGTTCTCTCGTCCTCGGCCTCACCACTCAGCTCGAGGCCGCCCGAAATGATACATCTCTCCTGCTTGACTTCTCTTCTCGTCAAGCTAACGCTTTAAATAATCTTACTGCGGCGTTAGTAGATGTAGTCAACACTGGGGCTTTGGACGACGAAGCAAGGACGAGGTTAGCGGACGTCTCTCGCCGAAGCCTTACTGAGATAGCCGATGTTCGCCGAAGACTGTTCGACACCCCCTTTCTCGTTACTCCTATGGCGTATGAGCCACCACCGTCCCTCGACTGGTTAGGTCGCCGTAGTAGTTCTCGTCTCCCCGCTGCCGCCCAGACTGCTCTCGACCTCCTCAGTCTTCCCTTCGAGTGTCTACGGACCATACGATCTCTGTGGAGGACTCCGAGCATGCAAGCTGCTCGAGATGTCCAGGACTTCGGTGACTTCTTCGGGGCTATGAATTGGGCATGGAATGCTTCTCTCTCTACTGCGTTCCCGTCTGAGACTCTCGATCTACCTTCGGTCATCGGTAGCCTCCACACCAATCCCGCGGGACCAAGTAGAGCGAAGGAGAAAGGAAAAGGTAAGGGTAAGAGTAAGGACAAGTGAGCGGTACGTAG
Source organism: Tremella mesenterica DSM 1558 (assembly GCF_000271645.1). Taxonomy (NCBI): domain Eukaryota; kingdom Fungi; phylum Basidiomycota; class Tremellomycetes; order Tremellales; family Tremellaceae; genus Tremella; species Tremella mesenterica. Next base: position 3,727,670 of record NW_006711225.1, read on the forward strand.
CTGTAATCCTATGTTGTATGCAGTACGTTCTACCTCCTGGCCCTTTGCAGTCGCCCTTCCTTCGGCTTAGTAGGGTGAAGTTCGTGGAACTTCGCCAATATGTCATCAGCTCCATCGACGTTCTCCACTGGTTCCCATGATACTGAGTCGTCTGTTCCTTCGTAACCTAACCACTCCACCAAGTACTCTAACTTTCCTGACCTCTTGTTTACTCTAGAGTCCACAATGTCTTTACCTCCCACGATTCCCCTACATTATCTACCTCTACTGGACCAGGTGGTTCAGCTTGCTGACCAGGGAATACTGGAGGATGATAAGGACGGAGCAAGGAGACATGGAATACATCATGGATACCTGCCATCGTTCCTGGTAGTTCCAATTTACAAGCATGAGAACCCACCTGCCGTACTACTTTGTACGGCCCACTTTGCTTAACATCTGACTTCTTCATTGGTCTCTTCGTCTTAATATTCTCTAACGACAGCATCACTAGGTCTCCTTCCACGAAGTTCGGCGTGGTCCGGTGTTTCCTATTGTACCCTTCGGCGTACTTCTCATTAGCCTTCTCGATCCCTTCGATACACTCTTTATGTATTTCAGTCAAATCTTTTACCACCACCGTAGCAGCGGGCACTTCGACTTCACTGGCCTTGATTTCTTCAGCCCATCGGGGATGATATCCATAGTTCGCATAGAAGGGAGTCTTGTTTATTGCGGAATGATGGGTGTTGTTGTAGGCAAAGCTAGCTCGAGCTAGTAACTTCGACCAGTCATTCTGTTGATAGGAGGTGAAGATTTGAAGGTAGAGCTCTAAAGACTGGTTGGTTCGTTCGGTCTGTCCATCAGTCTGTGGATGATATGCAGTAGACAGATGTAGTCTTATCCCGAGACTATCGGTCAAGTTCTTCCAAAATTTCGAGGTAAACTTCGATCCCCTGTCCGATACTATGTTCTCTGGTAGCCCATGCTGAGCCACCACATAGTCCATTATCAGCTCTGATAGGCCAGCTGCGGTTAACTTCGTCGTAGTCGGGATAAAAATGGCCCATTTGGTCAACCGGTCCACCACTACTAAGATGGAATTGTATCCATGGGAATTCGGGAGCTCTTCAATGAAATCCATTGAAATACTGGACCATGGCTTCGTAGCCACTTCCAGTGGTTTAAGCTCTCCATGGGGTCTCTGCCTGTTAGTCTTTGCTCTCTGACATACCGCACATCCAGCGATGTAATCTTCTACATCCTTCCTTACTCCAACCCAAACGTAGTCCCGTAGGACTAGCTCGAGAGTCTTTGCTGAGCCTGGGTGACCAGCTAGAACCGAGTCATGTCGCATCTTCATGATCTTTAGTCGAGCATCGGCGTAGTTCGGCACATAAGTACGATCATCGAACGTGAGGAACCCTCTTGAGTTCCATCCCCCACGAAGTATCAAGGGAGACCGCGAGGTACGGCGTAGTTCGGTGACCGACTCTGGCTCCTGCACATTATCGTGACATGTCGGATGAGAGCACTTAGCACAGGTTACCCCCAATAATTCTTCTCTAACCTCCTCCACCTCTTCGTCTTCCTGTATCCCACCTATCAAATCCATAGGATCAATGAGGTCGTTCTCTCGTACTTCCTTTGTTCCCTGTAAGGCCCAAAGCAGGTGTTGTAACCCAGAGCTAGTGTTGTCAAGTTCGTCGAACTTCGGCAAACCTTGAATAAGATTGCTCTCTTGCACCATGGTACTCCCTTTTCCCGAGTGGTAGTCGGCTCTTCTCGACAGTCCGTCCGGTAGTGTGGCTTGTTTTCCTGGTCGATACACCATTTTGAACCTGAAATTAGAGAGCTCTTCGACCCACCTGCCCTGTCTAGGGCTAAGTTGTTTAGGTTCCATCCAATACGTCAAATTCAAATGATCTGTGAGGACTGTAGTCTCTACCTGTAGCAGTAAGTGTCTCCTTCTTCTGAAAGCTTCGACAATAGCTAGTAGCTCCTTTTTGCCTACCGTGTAGTTCAACTGCGCCGCCTGGAACGCTCCGGACTCGATAGCCACCGGATGCTCTTGCCCTAACTCGTTCACCTGCGAAATTATGAAACCCCAGCCGAAGAACGACGCATCTGTTTGTAGTAGTGTCTTCAACGAAGGATCAAAGTGAGCCAGTACTGGGGCCTTACACATCCTATCCTTCAATTCTTTAAAGGCTCCTTCCTGTTCTACTCCCCAAACAAACGGTACATCCTTCCTGGTGAGATCATTGATCGGTTTAGCAATCCTGGAGAAGTTGGGGACAAAACGCCGATAATAACTGACAACTCCCATAAATCCTCGACTCTCCCGCAAGTTCTTAGGACGGGGAAAAGATACAACAGCATCGATGTACTCCGGGTTACTGGAAACTCCCTTCCGTGAGACCACGAACCCCAGGAATACTACCGAATCTCTCTCAAACTCACACTTACTAGCTTTTACGAACAAATTCGACCTTCGAAGGACTTCAAACACCTTTGCCGTAGTTACTCTCAGTTCTTCCAATGTTTGACCATAGATGAGTATATCATCTATGTAGACTACTACTCCTTTCCCCAACAGCTCTCGAAAACTTTCATTCAAGAAGTGCTGAAACACAGCAGGAGCATTTCGTAGACCATCTCGGACAACAAGAGACTCGAACATACCGTACTGAGTCCTGAACGCTGTCAAGTGTTCGTGTCCTTCCTTTACTCGTAGGAGCTGATAAGCCCCAATCAGATCTAACTTGCTGAAATACCTCGCCTTTCCCAGCTCTTCGGTTATCTGGCCGATCAGAGGCAGTGGATAGGCGTCGGGTACGGTTGCCTCGTTCAACTTTTGGTAGTCAATGACCATCCGCCATTGACCTTTTGTTTTCTTCGGTACCAAGAACATCGGTGACCCGTAGGGCGAATTACTGGGTCGAATTCTTCCGGCCGACATTTCGCGATCTAGGATGTCTCTCAGCGCACTTCTCTGATCTTCTCCGAGAGAGTAAAGTGGAGCAACCTTCAGGTTCGCCCCCTCCTTAAGGTCAAACTCCAGATCATAATCTCTTGAGGGAGGCAACTCTTCACCTCCCTTCTTTGGGTTAAAAACATCAATGAACGGGTGATATTGTTCAGGGATCACCTGATACAATTCCTCCTGTTCCTCCGGACTCAGTTCATCCTGGTCATCTTTGTCTCGGAGATCTATCGCGTCCGTCGGAGTTGGCAGCCCTATGGCCGCTAACTTCGCCGCACTTGGTGGGGTTGGGATGGGAAATTTCACCGAGTTCTCTCTTCCATCAAGAACAACCCCTTCCTTCCTCATCCAATCCCACCCTATCACAACATCTGCGTCGCAGAGTGTTGTTACATCGAGACGAACAGATCGCACTTCGGCGTCCTTCGTTAAACTAAATCCGACTTCGATAAACTCAGTGATAGGTCCAGCGACACTCACCGAGCCGTCGAACATGTGAACGGGTACGCTCACCTGGTATCGTCTCCTTTCTACACCTATCTTCGCCGCTGCCCTAGGGCTTATATATGAACAAGTAGCCCCAGTGTCCCAGAGCGTAGTTAGCTTCATTCCATTAACGAAAATGTCCGATTTAGGTTGATTTTTAGAGGTGGAAGGGATGAGGAGATGATTATCGACATTGCATGAACAAGGGGTACTGAGTGGTGTATTTTTGTATTCACAATCCTCTGGCTCCATTAGTTGTGTCTCTTTTATAGGTTTGGGAATGGTGGCCGAGAGAATATGGCGGACCCGCCGAGCCTCGCCTACTGCGACAGGTCCTCTTCTTTTCCCTGCTCCTCTTCCAAATCTACTTCTCCTCCAACCGCATTCAAGTTCCTCCTCTGTCCGAGAGGTACTGCGTTCCCTCCCGATCCTCCACCACGTTCTCCAAACTTCTCCCCCCATGGAGGCAACAGTCCAACCTTAACCTTAGCCTCCCTTACAGGACATTCCTTCAGCCAATGTCCTGTTTCACCACACTCCGTACACTTTCCCTCTTTCCTCCTTGTCTCCCTCAGATCGGCGTTCGGCCTAGGCCATTTTCGGCGAACTTTGTCGATGTTCGGCGGCGCACTCCTTACCACCGTCGACATCATGGTCGCTTGGACACCAACCTGCGCCGAAGGTTGTCCCTTTTCCCATTTCTTCTCTTCTTTCTTCTCCGTTCTCTGACCTTCCACCACTGTTGTTGTCTTTGTCCCTCCTTCCCTCCTCCTCTCTGCCTCCTTCTCCACTTGTCTCCTCCACAGACGGTTGTCCAAGGGAATCACAAACTCCAATAGTTCTTTCACAGTCCCAAACGATCTACCGTGTCTTGCAATTTCATCTAGAAGGTGTGATTTCAAACCTTTCTTGGCTCGATCAACTACGTTTCCGTCATCAGACCACTTGAGTATCGCCACATGCCGCTGAAAGGCAGAGAAGTAATCCGAAGCAGAGCCGGTTTGTTTAAGATCATTGAGCTGCCGGGCTGCAGTTCCTTCTTCATCTGGGTCGCCGAAGTTAGTCTTGAGGTACTTGACAAACTGGTTGTGCGCCGTGAGGTATTCTGGGAGAGGCCTTTTCGATAGATCGGGCTGGACAGCAAGAAGGGGAGTTTCGCGTAAGTGAGAGATCATGAAAAAGACCTTCTTAGTGTCGTCGGGGAAAAGGTGAGAGTTTAATTCGAAGTGTACGTCACACTCTGACAGAAAGGCGGTTAACTTGTTCCGCTCTCCTCTCCAAAAATCTGGATTAGGCAACTTTATCCCCTTCCTTTGTTCTCCAACTGCGCTTGGAGTCGCCGAAGTTTGCCGTCCCATGGCGTACCTCACCCCTTCTGATATCCCTTCGGCAATTCCCCCCACTGTCTCCCTTTCCCTTCTTTGCTCCCACTCCTCCCTACGCCTCCTCTCCTCCATCATATCCTTGTTCATATTTGCCACCATCTGCATCAAGGCTAACATCACCCCTTGAGTCCCTCCTTCTCCGAAGTTCGTCCCACCTCCAGTGTTTTCTGGCCGTGGGGTTTGATCCGATCCCACTGGGGATCCGATAGGTGGGAGAGTATCGGCCACAGGTGTAGGAGGATTGGAAGGTACTGGTGGAGCGGGCTCATCTCCTTGAATTGACCCCCCTACGCTATCTTCCACCCCAAGATCCTGTCCCATTGCTCTTCTAAGCTCCTCCAATGCTCTCCTCTCATTTTCCTCCATCCTGTCTTCATCCCTACTCATGCCTCGTGTAACTCTCCTTTCTGGTTCCATATTATCTTCGTACTTCTCCGAGGTTCACACGGGTCGTCGGTAAGAGCGATCCTTGATACTGTCACGGCCGTCGAGCAGTTCCTTCCTTATAGACCGACGGTCGACGAACCTCGCCCAATTTCACGCTTCTGAGTCGATGTCTCACCCAACCGGGAGGGCGCAGACGTCAAAAGGAGTGTAAGTACGGCGTACTTCGGCGTAGTTACTATAACTAAGGTTTTGTTCTACTGATGGCGATGTATCTCGATTCATAGCTATCTCTATCTGTCTTTTTCTACTGACAACAATCAAGGATCGCTGAAGAACTTCAGCGATCTTCTCAGCTAATATTACCTATCCCTCCTAGACGTTCATCCAACCCTCTTGCGCTTTGACGTACTTCAACGCACTTCGTCCAACTTCTCCGAACCCCGGCCATCCTCTTCCTCCTTTGGCTAACTCCGCCTAACATCGCCGCACTTCTACTCCCATTGTCCCTACCTAACCTAACTTCGCCGTACTTCTGCTCCCATTGTCCCTACCTAACCTAACTTAGTCTAACTTCGCCGTACTTGGTCTCCGATGTCCTGAGTTACGAGTAGAATGAGGAGGTTGAGTCGTGATGGGGTTTTGATGGTCAAAGGAGGGTCATTGTTTATGGAATAATCGAGGTGTCACAACGTAGTTCGTGACAGAAACCCTCCACTACAGCGAGGAACTCCTTTTCTCCTACCGTATAATTCAGCTGAGCTGAGTTGAAAGCGCCAGACTCAATAGCTACCTGGTGTTCTTGACCAGCCGTGTTGACCTGCGAAATTATGAACCCCCAGCCGAAGAACGACGCATCTGTCTGTAATATCGTCTTCAATGTAGGGTCAAATGGGCTAACACCAGCGCAGTACACATCCTAGCCTTCAGTTCTTTGAAGGCTGACTCCTGTTCGACTCCCCATACAAATGGTACCTCTTTCCTTGTCAAGTCATTGATAGGTCTGGCAATCTTCGAGAAGTTGGGGACAAAGCGCCTGTAATAGCTTACAACTCCAATGAATCCCCTCGACTCTTGTAGATTCTTAGGACGTGGGAAGGAAGTGATGGCGTCAATGTATTCTGGATTCACTGATACACCTTTAGAGGATACCACAAAACCCAGAAACACCACCAAATCTCTTTCAAACTCGCACTTACTAGCTTTCACGTACAAGCTCGCCTTCCGCAGTACTTCAAAGACCTTCGCCGTAGTTTCTCGTAATTCCTCCAATGTATTCCCATAAATGAGGATATCGTCAATGTAGACCACGACTCCATTCCCTAGTAGCTCTCTAAACACCTCATTTAGGAAGTGTTGGAAGACAGCAGGGGCGTTTTGTAGCCCATCACGAACAACCAGAGATTCGAACATACCATACTGTGTCCTGAACGCCGTCAGGTGTTCATGTCCTTCTGTCACCTCAACAATTGGTACGCTCCAATTAGATCTAGTTGGCTGAAGTACCTTGCTTTTCCAAGTTCTTTGGTAATTTGACCTATTAATGGGAGAGGGTAGGCATCTGGTATGGTCGCTTTGTTCAGTTTTCAATAGTCGATGACCATTCGCCATTGTCCTTTGGCTTTCTTCGGTATCATAAACATTGGTGAGCCATATGGCGAGTTACTTGCTCGAATCCGGCCAGCGGCAATTTTGCGATCTAGTATGTCTCTCAGCGCGCGTCTCTGATCTTCTCCTTGAGCATAGAGGGAGGCGACCTTAAGGTTCGCCCCCTCCTTAAGCTCAAACTTCAAATCGTAGGACCTCGAAGGGGGAAGGGTCTCTCCTCCCTTCTTTGGATTAAACACGTCAATGTACTGGTGGTATTGTTCAGGAACTACCTGGAACAACTTGTCTTGTTCCTCCGGGCTCAGCTCTTCAAGCTCATCTTCGCCGCGGAGGTCTGTCTCGTCGGTTCGGGTCCTGAGCCCTATGGCTGCCAGGCTCGCGACATCTTTTGTCTGTGGAAAGGGAAACTCTTCTCTTTCACTCGGCAAGGGTAGGGGAAAGGATGCTGTGCTTTCCTCATTAATAGGGAAGGATATCATATTCGCTCCCCCATTCAGGATTACTCTCTCTTCTCTCATCCATTCCCATCCTATCACGACATCCGCGTCACAAAGGGCGGTAACATCCAGCTTAATTGGGTGAACCTCGCCTAACTTCTCGACACCCAGACTCACTTCGACAAACTCCGTAATGGGTCCAGCCACACTAACCGAGCCATCGAACATATGAACTGGTACACTCACGGGGTATTTCCCCCCTTCCTTCCTAATCTTCCTGGCCGCCTTGGGACTTATATATGAATAGGTTGCCCCAGTGTCCCACAGGGCCGTTAGTTCGATTCCTTCGACATACACGTTAGATTTGGGTTGGTTGTTACAGGTGGAAGGGATTAGGGTATGACAGTCGTTTATACATTTCGGAGTGGTGTTTACGGATTTATATACACATTTACCTGGTCTCACCAGCTCTTTCCTTTTACTGGGGGTAGGGACAGTGGCCGAGAGAATATGAGTGCGGACCCGCCGAGTCTCGCCTATCGCGACGGGTCCCCATCTTTTTCCTCCTTGTCCATCCCCCGCTCTCCAACACAAGTTTCTTCCCCTCCAACTGCATTGATCTTCTTCCTGTCCCCAAGAGGGACGGCATTTCCCCCCGTGCTAAATCTCCCTTCTCCTCCAGCGTTTTGTCCAAAAGATCGCAAGGGGATGATCCCGGCTTTTACCTTTGCCGCTATTACAGGACAATCCCGGTTGTAATGCCCTCTCTCTCCACACCCAGTACACTTCCCTTCCTCCCGACGCTTTAAAACCTCATCAGCACTGGGTCTCGGCCAACGACAATTTAGTTTGCCTACATCCGTTGGTATTGCCCTTCTCCCGTTCGTGCCCTTTGGTTGCGCGCCCTCGACCTTTGGCGTAGATTGCCATTTCTCCTCGCTCCTCCGTTCCCCTCCCCGATTTACCTCCTCCTTCTTCTCCCCCTGGTCCTTTGTTTCCTTCCTCTTCTTCTCACTCTCCTTCTCCACCCTTCGCTGATGCAAGCGATTGTCCATGGGGACCACAAACTCAATCAACTCCCGGACGGTCTTGAAAACCTTTCCGTGCCGAGCGATTTCATCCAGCAAGTGACTTTTCAGTCCATTCTTCGCCCGGTCCACAAGGTTCCCATCATCACCCCATCCTAACACCGCTACATACCGCTGAAAGGCGGCGAAGTACGCCGAAGCCGACCCATTCTGTCAAAGCTCGTTTATTCCCCTAGCGGTGGTTCCCTCCTCATCAGGGTCTCCGAAGTTGGTCTTGAGATATTAGATGAACTTCTTATAGTCTAGAAGGTGTTCGGGGGGATCGTCTTTAGGCAAATCCGGTTGGACGGCGAGAAGAGGAGTTTCGCGTCGGTGGGAGATCATGAAAAAGATTTTTACTTGGTCAGTGGGGAACTTGCGGGCGTTGATTTCGAAGTGAACTTCACATTCTGAGATGAAGGCGGTGAGCTTTGACCTCTCGCCTCTCCAAAGGTCTGGGAGGGGAAGTTTGATCCCTCCTCCTATCTCAGCCACTCCTGGGGTCGCCGAAGCTTGCCTCCCCATGGTGAATTGTACCCCTTCAGAGATCTCTTCCACTATTCCCCCAACCGTCTCCTGTTCCTTCTTCTTCTCCTGTTCCTCTCGGCGTC